>NW_024724145.1:0-242229 GCF_018991925.1 Homarus americanus | reverse complement strand
AAAAACATTATTCTATTTTGCTGTTTAAGAATCATCATGGGAGACAGGTAGAGAGGTAGTCTGAGGTCAACGTTGTGTTAGTTTTAATCCAAAGTGAGGTCAGCTTGGGTCAACTTTCATGCATGTTAGTTTCGTGGATGAGTCATGAGTGTCAGGTCATATGTAATAATGGTAGACCTTGGGTAGTCCAGTTAGTGGTCTTATTCTTGGGACACGTATCATAGGATCAACATGTGGAGTTATTACACTGGAAGATTTCAAATTATAAAAAAAAATCCGAAAAAAACAATCACTCTAATTCTAAAGAAAAAAAATACTTTCTAAAATTATCTAAAAGATCTACAGTAATTGATGATTATATTCAGAGGAGCATTGGAGCATTTATCCACGTTTGGTCTGGGCACAATAAGACTGAGATAGGCTGATTGTTCTTGGGGGTTAAGTCTTAACTCTTTCCCTATAGGCTGAAAAAGGTTGAAAATAGTAGCAATTTATCTGTAGATTTTGTATTATTCATTTCGTATTATATTTTTAATTTTAGTCATTGTTCATCATCAATCATTTATTTTATTCACTCATAACAAATCAGTAACGCAAAAAATCTACTAAATATACATAACATAATAACCAGATTAATATACACTCACTCATCTTAAAGGCAGAGGCAGGGTCAGGTCAGGTCAGGTCATGGTGAGAATAGCCTAATAGAAGAACTACGACCTGCAACCACCACATATTAAGTAGTCTGTTAGATATAAAACCTCTATTTAAAGGGATTACATAGATATAAAAGTCCATTATATAGATGATTCACTGTATGTATGTATCTGTTCCAGGGTGGCGTTCACTGCACATAGCTGCCGAAGATGGACACCAGGAAATGGTTGAGATATTGTTAGAGTCAGGGGCGCACCTTGACTCCAGGAACAAACAGGGTATAATTTTCTTTATTCATATCTATTGATTTTGTCTCTCTCTCTCTCTCTCTCTCTCTCTCTCTCTCTCTCTCTCTCTTTTGCATCTCTTTGTTTATATCTTCTTTTCTCTATTTCTCTTTTTCTTCACTTTATTTCCCTCCCTCCCTCACTCTCATTTTATTTCTATCTCTCACTCTATTATATTTCTCTCTTTATCTCTCTATCTCACTTTATTTATCTCTCTTTCTCTTTTATTTCCTTTCTCCTTGTTTACTACTCTCTCTCTCTCTCTCTCTCTCTCTCTCTCTCTCTCTCTCTCTTTCACAAACTTCTCAGTGCACTTATAAATTAACACGTGTTGCTATACCTCGGCGCTTATAACTTGGTGGGGGTAATACCTTATCACAGTGAGAACTAATAAATGCAGAATAGGTGACAGTAATTCTTCGTTTTCGCCTGCAGGTTTGATGCCCATTCACCTGGCAGTACAGGCCGGCCACCTAGAGGTCGTTCAGGTGTTAATCAGTAAGATGCCTCCTTTAATTACAGAAGTTAATGGTAAGTCATTCAAATGTTTTCATATTTACCTGAAGGTTTGAGGCACCTGAGCTTATTTCACCAAAATGCTAACTCTAACTTAACCTAAATTATACGCTATCTAAACAATGCTTAAAATAAGAGAGAGAGGGAGAGAGAGAGAGAGAGAGCGACTAACCTAACCTAACCAAAACATCATCCACCAGGCTACCAATTGGTTCACTGGGCAGCTATCGGCGGACACATTCCAGTTCTCTCATTTCTCAAGGCGAAGAACTACAACTTGGCAACCCTTACAGGCGATAACCAACAGACAGTACTTCACCTAGCGGCAGACAACGGCAATTTGGAGGCGGTTAAGTGGTTAATTCATCCCGGTTGCATTAATCTTAACCTCAGAGACAGAAGGGGTCGCACTGCTGAGGATCTGGCCAGACAGGAACACTACAAGGAGATCGCTCGTCACCTTTGGAGTTTAGCTAAGACACAACAGTTAAAGGTAAGTTGAGTTGGTAGTCTGTCTGTCTGTTTTGTTTTCCTTCTGTCTATCTGTCTGTCTGTCTCTGTCTGTCTGTCTGTCTGGCTTTCTTATGTATATTAGATAGATAGATAGATATATTTATAGTAGACAGATAGATAGATAGATACCTAGCCTCATTTCCTACATAACACGTGGTACATCTTCTCACCTGGCCAGTTATTGGAGGCGGCAGGTAGCGGGAAGGTGAGGCAGGTGGAGAGGTTGATCAGACAAGGTGTTGAGGTCGACTGCAAAGATCATCGGAATAACAGACATGGTGAGCTATCTTTAATTTGCTCTTTTAATGGTGAGCTATCTTTAATTTGCTCTTTTTTAATGATGAGATAACTTTAATTTGTTCTCTTGTTTCTTTTGATAGAGTTATCTTTTTTCTCCCGCGTTAAATGAGTGTTTTTTCGTGAGTCAGTGAGTCATGTGATTTTGCTCAATGAATCGTATTACTTAAATCATATTAGTGACTCTTAAATCACACCAATGACTCATAAAAGTTACACCATCTATTCTAATTTGTATGTCATGTGATATGCGAGTCAGTGAGTCATGAAATTTATGAGTCACTGGTGAATTTTATGAATTAATGTGTGGAGTGATTCGTGACTCATTATGTGGAGTGACTAAAGACTCAGTGTGTGGAATGACTAAAGACTCAGTGTGTGGCGTGACTCATGACTCATTGGTCACTGCAGGTCGGCGCCCCATACACGAGGCAGCGCTCAAGGGTCACCTGGACGTGATCAAGAATTTACTCTTAGCAGGCGCTCAACGGGAGGCCGAGGATAACAAGGGTGAGTAGTGACTGTTTACTGTTAACTGTTGCTTGTCATCTGTTAACTGGAGAGAGAGAGAGAGAGAGAGAGAGAGAGAGAGAGAGAGAGAGAGATAACACATTCTCTTCAATCAACAGGTAACACTGCCATGCACTTTGCAGCACTGGGAGGTCAGGTAGCCGTGATGACTTTACTAAAAGTTAATAACTGTGTTGTATCGCCTGTCAACAATGGAGGGGAGACGCCCTTACACTTCGCTGCTGCAGGTAACCATCCAGACACCCTCAAGTGGCTCCTCCTACAGGGTGTTGATAAGGATTGTAAGAACTTCTCAGGAAATACGGCTGAGGATCTTGCTAGTAGGAATGGCTTTCTCGTGGCTGCTGAGGTGGTTCATAATTATGGTAGAGAACAAGTACCGGTACAAGTGTTGGTGTAGGTCCTGGTGGCTGTTATCCTGCGCCGTCTATTGGTCACACTGCGCCGTCTATTGGTCACACTGCGCCGTCTATTGGTCACTGCGCCGTCTATCCGTCACACTGCGCAGTATTGTTACTATTGTTTACAGTTCCCTCCAGAATAGACTCCTATTTTATTAGTGTCAGGAGGAGTGTGTGAGCTAGCTGATAAGTCCTGACGCTGCTCACTGTTCTAACCCTGCTCACACAACAGGTAAGAACTAATTCAGCTGTCTCATTTAAGCTACAGTACCTAAATAATGTATTTAAAATGGTACTGGTACTTCGCCGAGACTCTAGCTCAATCAGGTAAAGGAATACAATTATTGAACAACGTTTTTGTTAATCCAGATTCGAAGCTGCAAGAGAAAAATCCCATTGGTGGGAATCCATTACTTGACGAATGTAATCCACAGAGAAAAATCGCCTCAAGATTGTTATATACTGCTGAGTATTCGTTATATGTCATTTATATTACCTGGCCTTACAAAATAGCTGTAAGTGGTGTGTGTGTGTGTGTGTGTGTGTGTGTGTGTGTATACATAGAAATTCTAACACAAATTATAAATGAATAGTTTTACTTGTAACCTGACATTTGCTAACCTAACCTGATCTAACCTAACCTAACTTGACTTACCCTAACCCAACTTAACTTAATTTAGATATAGCTTGGTTAAGATATTATATTACAATGCATCTTAAAGGAAGCAATATAAGATTTACAATATATGAACTAATTTCCATTAAGTTTTATCTGTGAGGGTAAAAAAAATCTTCGTGGTGTAGATTAACACAATATAACCTTTTTCTTCTCTATTTTAAATTTCTTCTGTTCTTATTTTTTCGTCCCCCAGGCCCCGTTGTGGGTCGCTTGACCTGTGCCCGGGTGGGTTAATTCCCGTAAAAAAAAAGTATCACATCCTTTAGATAACTTACATATATACGTATTGTATAACTTGCATGTGTACAGTTGCCTTCACATGAACGTACCACAGATTGGGAATGTGTGAGGGTACAGGTGCTAGATGTGGCAACGCAGCGCTGTAGTCCTGGGCGTGAAACCGTGGATTACCCTGTTTGTCTGTTCCCCATAGTTCAGTCCTAGTCACTCAGTCGTGGCTATACAACACACAGGGCTCGTTTATCTGTTTTCCTACTTTATTGTGTGGATCTTATCACAGATGTCGATGAAATGTATCGGAAGATTGTGAAGGATATTTCAATAAAGGTAAGTGCTCTACCGCGTCTGTTACCAACTACAGTAGTGGTTAAACAAGTGTTGTTATAATATATTTGTTTGTGAAAATTATACAGTATTTATAAACAAACACCTGACAGCATATTAATTTACTCATTTACCGCATGACGAGGTAAGGAGGCCAGTGACCTGTGTAGGATCCCTCCATTGTTCTTGATATTGGTTCATGCAGTACAACACTACATTATCATCTTGGCAGCGGTATGATACAGTACACAGCAGTCACAGTGGAATAGGAACACATTTTGATGAACATAGAAAAATATTGATTTACAGTTTGGAAATATATATCCAGTAGTCTGTATCGATAAATGTATATGAAATTATCATGAATTATCAAAATCCTCCCCTACACTGCCCCATGGATCGAGGTTTTGTATTTTGCATTTAACAAGCCATGAGAGTCCCAGTGAACAAGTAATATTGTCATCATTAAGCCTGAACGCAGCCCTGGACATACAGGTCACCACCAAACGGGTCATATATTATAATTTCGTGTTCCTGGACCTATAATGCTACTGACATCTTACGCATAGTTGGTATGAAATGAAAGATTGTATAGAAGTAGAAGCTTGGTGTAAAATAGTCTACAGCTGAACGAAGGGTAAAAGATGTTCACTTACCACCGTAATTACGTCCAGCTCACACAAGCCATCGAATTAAGATTTTATTATTTGGTATTATATTAGATATATTGCAGTACCTTGGTTGTTATGTTCAACACATTACCTTCAGTTCATAGTGAGATGTACTGTACGCGTCATTAATATCGGGTGATTTATATCGGTCGCGGGTGAGTGGTACTGTACGCGTCATTAATATCGGGTGATTTATATCGGTCGCGGGTGAGTGGTACTGTACGCGTCATTAATATCGGGTGATTTATATCGGTCGCGGGTGAGTGGTACTGTACGCGTCATTAATGTCGGGTGATTTATATCGGTCGCGGGTGAGTGGTACTGTACGCGTCATTAATATCGGGTGATTTATATCGGTCGCGGGTGAGTGGTACTGTACGCGTCATTAATATCGGGTGATTTATATCGGTCGCGGGTGAGTGTGTAGGGGCGCAGTGTAGTGTTGTACTGCAGCTCAGTTATTGATATGCTGTCAGCTTTGTTGTTTATATATTTCAATTATCACAAACACTTTCAGCAAGAATAGACTATCAGACATATTATGGAAACACTGGATGCCTGACCACTCATTATCAACCAACACAGACGAACACTTAGAGCTTATCATAATACAATGATAATAGTAAATTATGCATTTCATAAATATCTGCAGTAATATAATAACATAAATAAAGTATGTGTGATAAATGTTCTTCAGCATTGAACTGTGGCCACACAAAACGAGTAATGTCACTATTTTGTGCCCATTCAGCCCTGACTAAGGCACGGCTCTGCCACATCTCATACCCGACCCCTCACACACTCCCAGGCTGTGGTACATTCATGTGGAGGCAACTGTACATATCGTATAAATCACATACATAATCTGATAATTAAGCTCGCGAACTCATGTTGCAGGCGTCGGTACGTACCTTACTGAGGATCGATGATGTGGTCTCCTTCAAAATATTCCCCTTGCGATGCTATACGCGTCGCCAGCGGTTCTTCCACCTCTGGAAACATTTCTGGAACTCACTTTCTGGAATAGCTTTTATAACAGCCGTCGTGCTACTGTCATCCACGTCTTGAAAATGCGTCCCCCTGATGTGCTTCTTCAGCGAAGGAAATAGAAAAAAGTCACACGGGGTCAGATGAATAAGGAGGGTGTTTAAGTAAGGTAATTTGTTTCACTGCTCAAACTCCCGCACAATCAATGCCGTGTGCACTGGGGCATTGTCATGATGAAAGATCCGCTTGTTTCCAAAAAAAAAAATCTGAACTTTTTCGTCTAGCCTTTTCTTTGAATCTTTTAAGCACAACGAGATAATAAAACTGCTTCACACTCTGCCCTGGGGGGAACAATTTTTTTGTGAACTACACCCTTAGAATCGAACAAAAAAGTGATAAGCATTGTCTTCGCTTTCGACTTTGACATGCGACACTTTTTTGGGTGCAGCGAATTTGCAGTTTTCCACCGAGCGCTCTGGCTTTTCGTTTCAGGATTGTATTAATAGACCCATGACTCTATCACCAGTAATGACTCAGTGAAGCAGATCATCTCCAGCTTCTCTTC
The DNA here is from genome assembly GCF_018991925.1 of Homarus americanus. NCBI lineage: Eukaryota > Metazoa > Arthropoda > Malacostraca > Decapoda > Nephropidae > Homarus > Homarus americanus. The sequence goes on along the minus strand of NW_024724145.1, from coordinate 235,561 downwards.
AGGATTGTATGAATAGACCCATGACTCTATCACCAGTAATGACTCAGTGAAGCAGATCATCTCCAGCTTCTCTTCAGGATTGTATGAATAGACCCATGACTCTATCACCAGTAATGACTCAGTGAAGCAGATCATCTCCAGCTTCTCTTCAGGATTGTATTAATAGACCCATGACTCTATCACCAGTAATGACTCAGTGAAGCAGATCATCTCCAGCTTCTCTTCAGGATTGTATGAATAGACCCATGACTATCACCAGTAATGACTCAGTGAAGCAGATCATCTCCAGCTTCTCTTCAGGATTGTATGAATAGACCCATGACTATCACCAGTAATGACTCAGTGAAGCAGATCATCTCCAGCTTCTCTTCAGGATTGTATGAATAGACCCATGACTCTATCACCAGTAATGACTCAGTGAAGCAGATCATCTCCAGCTTCTCTTCAGGATTGTATTAATAGACCCATGACTCTATCACCAGTAATGACTCAGTGAAGCAGATCATCTCCAGAAGCCTCTTCAGGATTATATGAATAGACCCGCTGACTATGCCAATGTGGCTCAGTGAGCAGATCATCTCTTCTTCAGGATTGTATGAATAGACCCATGACTATCACCAGTGTGACTCAGTGAAGCAGATCATCTCCAGCTTCTCTTCAGGATTGTATGAATAGACCCATGACTCTATCACCAGTAATGACTCAGTGAAGCAGATCATCTCCAGCTTCTCTTCAGGATTGTATTAATAGACCCATGACTCTATCACCAGTAATGACTCAGTGAAGCAGATCATCTCCAGCTTCTCTTCAGGATTGTATGAATAGACCCATGACTATCACCAGTAATGACTCAGTGAAGCAGATCATCTCCAGCTTCTCTTCAGGATTGTATGAATAGACCCATGACTATCACCAGTAATGACTCAGTGAAGCAGATCATCTCCAGCTTCTCTTCAGGATTGTATGAATAGACCCATGACTATCACCAGTAATGACTCAGTGAAGCAGATCATCTCCAGCTTCTCTTCAGGATTGTATGAATAGACCCATGACTCTATCACCAGTAATGACTCAGTGAAGCAGATCATCTCCAGCTTCTCTTCAGGATTGTATTAATAGACCCATGACTCTATCACCAGTAATGACTCAGTGAAGCAGATCATCTCCAGCTTCTTCTCTTTCCAAAAGTTCTGAGCAAATTTCAACTCTTAAAGATTTTGTTCGTTACTGAGATTTTTCGGCACCATTTCTTAACAAACCTTTCTCATCTTTAAATTTCAGTCAAAACCTTTCTAACTGTTTCCCTGTCAATCTGCACCTCATCTGTAATGTTTCTCACCACCAATCGCCCATTAGCTTGCACAACTTTCCTAATTTGTTCCATGTTTCCCTCATTCCGGCTCGTTGTCCTTCTCTGTTATCGTCTGTCACGTCTTCTCTTCCCTCAGAAAATCACTTAATCCACGTGTAAACTGATGATTTCTTTAGCTCATTATCCTCCATAAACTTGGGTTAACATGTCCCGAATTTCAGACCTAATTTTCTCCAGTTCCATGATAAATTTGATGCCACTGCACACGTCTGAAGGGGTCAAGGTCACTCGCAATCCAAACACACTTGTTGCAGTTCTGTTGAGCCAAGTGGCGAGTTTCCGAACTTAATTGTCAGACCTGTCCGTATTGTATAACATAAGTGTATTTCTTCATTATACTCCAGTAATAAAATGTATTAGACTATAACACCTGTTTAAATTTTGAACACCTGTATGACTGTATGACAAGAATTAATTAAGGACACCCAGGCTCTTCAGGTTTCATTTATAAACCTTCAAAGTTAATATTTCTCTTATGGTTTAATGGGTAATGAGACATCCAGCTGTTAATATAACTCTTATGTATAATCTGTGGGGATGATTAAGACATCTAGGCTACTGTATTAATATTTTTGGTTTATTGTCTCAAAGTTTCAGGTGGTAGAATATTCCTCGTGGCTGGAGGTATAGGAATGTGTTGAACTCTCTCTCTCTCTCTCTCTCTCTCTCTCTCTCTCTCTCTCTCTCTCTTTCATTCTTTCTCTTTCTCAAATTCTCTCTCTGAACTTCTTATTTATTATATTTTATTTAATCATCTTTCTTTTGTCATTATCTCCCGTACATAGACTCTTTAGTTAATTTCGTAATTCATATTTACTCTCGTTTTCTTCACACTTCTTCTTCATATTTAAACTTCTTATCTTTATTGTTACATTTTATTTTTTTTGTTATATAAACAGAACTATTATATTCGTTTTTATCTCATTACTTCTTTATTAATTGAAAACATGATATTTTATTTTATTACCGAGGATGTATTTTAATTTAAAGTATTTCATATAGTGTGTGTGTGTGTGTGTGTGTGTGTGCGCGCGCGCGCGCGCGCAGGGTGGTGTAATGCCTCCACAATGGCAGCATTATGTTAGTGTTAAGGAGAAAGTACTGTTTGCTTTCTCTCGCTTTCAGCTACCGCCGCTGGCTAGCCCTAGTAGTGTAAGTTTTCCTCTGCCGGTACACATCCACTTCACGGTAACTGGGTGCCTCGCGACCCCAGGCTGACCAGCAGGGGACCTCGGAGCAGCGGTGAACTCCAGAGGGACGGTGCATAGGCCGTGAACACGCCTTGGCGCCAAGCAACCACTCCCTTGCGGATTAATCCTTGGCAGGTATAAGGCTACAGGAGTAAACCCCGAACGAAATATGTGGTGGACCCCCGCATAAGACAGAAGAGCTTACACCACAGCTCCACCAAGACCGCAGAAGAGGTGACCAACATGGGAACCCAACGACTACACCAGCTGATAAAGGCAATGCCTAATGGACAGGCTACTAAGGCGAAACCAAACAAACTGCGCTATCGGCAGTCCATTACAACTCTCCCTCTCCCCAGTTGTTGTAGCTACCTGCAACACTGGAGAGGGAGAAGGGAGAGCCAAGATGTGTGGTTGCAGCCTGAGCTTCTGCCTCACCACATAAATCAACTCTTGCACAATCATCATCCAGTTCATCATACTTCTCATCATCATAAGAACCCCTATGCCCCCAAAAGTCCCATGGCGATGGAGACAGGCAGAGATGACTGCCGGGAGTCTCTAGTCACAACTCTGCACATGGGCGGCATAGACAAGATAGTCGTTTATGCACTGGGATCTAGGCAGCAGTGCAATCCGGTCCTGTCTGTACAACTGAGCAGCCCTTACAGGAGTCACTCTGCTTTCCTCACATCGGGAGTGGGTTAGAGAAGAAGCCCTAAACATAACCTGCCTAAAAAGCCAACCTGACTGGGAAACCACACCGCATCCTGAAAAAAGAACTGCCCTTGTGGCATAGCAGCTGCTAGTAAATTATGTTGTACAGTTAAAGTGTTATAGTTATTGACAAGTGATTGCCGGCCCTTCGTGCCTGGTGAAAGCTTGAACGCTCGTGCTTCGCTAGCGCGCAACCGCCGTCCTGCTGATAGCGTGCTGCGAATGGAGATGCGCCAAGTCCGTAGACTTGCATCGTTTTCCAGCGTAAATAAAATTGTTAATCAATGCCTTCCTAAAGAAACCATCGACATGGGACCAGGTTTGTTCCACTCTACGAATTTTTTGCGATTTTTCCACCAAGTTTGATGAAAAACGATTGTGCCGTTTCGGCTGCCCAGAACAAACAGACACACACACACACATACACACACACACACACACACACGGCTATTCCTATAGTATATTAGAGTGTTATGCCTTTGACCTCCATATCGGTAGAGTTGACAATTATATGTTCTTTTCTTTTCTTGATCACAATCTTATATATTTCATCTTTACTTTTAATGATTTGGGGGAAAAATGAAAAGGCGTCCACAAGGATTTTGGAGGTTCCCCAAGGAGGGAATGGAGTGAAAAAGATTTGGAACCACCACCTTAGATTTATATCTATAAGCCACAGACATATCTAAAAAATCATCTTAGGCTATCTCTAAACACTACAGCACACTTAAAACCACTTTAAATTTATTATAGAATATGTCTTAACAATACAGCACACTTAAAAGTACCTTCCAACTGTTAAAGGTTATGTCTTAACACTACAACACACATAAGAAAGCTGTACGTAATGGCTCAAATCGCTTAGAGAGTAATGTCTGAAGTTCACAACACTGATTTGGTGTCACACTTTATTACCCCGTGATATTAAAACGGAACACTGTCAATCTATTAAGATAATCTATCGGTGTATAATAAAGAGACATTACCGAAAAACTATGACTCAATATGGCTATGACTTATGTCTTCATATCTATGAGACATATTGTAGAAGGCAAATTGTTTACATGTTAGCTGATCAACGCACAACACCATGCAGACATTTGCGTGAGTGATTACAAACATCTCTCTCTCTCTCTTTCTCTCTCTGTCTCTCTCTCTCTGTCTCTGTCTCTCTCTCTCTCTCTCTCTCTCTGTACCTCTCTCTCATTGTTCACTGTCAGTTCTGTCCCTCCGTCTGCCTCTATCTCTTTGTACCTGTCTGTCTGTCTGTCTGTCTGCCAATGCGTCTGTCTCTTTTTCTCCTTCAGACATCAGCCTCACAGAACACAGACGTTAAGAGATTGTCCTTGGAACACTCAATAAACTTCAGATACTCAGGAGAAACAAACAGAATACTCGGCACCATTCCTACACAGTTCGCAATAGGAGTATTCGATGCCTTGGGGCTGCCAGAAGACCACTTGAGATAGTTCTCACCTCCCACTGCTGATACCGAGAAACAGAAGAAATAATAGAGGTAAGTTATTATTCTCCCTCTTACCTACCCTCTCTGTCTCCCTCACCTCCCCTAAATGGTTCCCCAAAAGTTACCAAACCTCAAGAAGTCCATTATCACTCCCGATCTATACGGCCGGGCAATAGACAATCTCCTTAGACCAGCATCCGCCAGTAGGGTCGGCGGAATTTGAAATAAAACCCTCACAACACCCTTAAATGGGATAGGGTAGGCTGTCTAGTGCCAGTGCCGTCAAAAGAGGAGAACCAACAGGTAAATGAGCTTCAAGAAATATCACAAACAATAACTAGTCCAAGATATAGCTTTAACACACTATTAGCTTAGCCAGCCAGTAGCAAGGCGGTCAGCCCACTTCCTTCTACCTCCCCTTCTCTCTCTCCGATTTCCGAGTTAACTTCTTTCCTAATATAATCTTATTTCTCTTAAACAAAGCTAACCTCTCCCGCCCAGCACTCACCCGTTCCATTATTCCACATCAGCACTCCTTCTTGGTCCCGGTCATTGATGGGGAACATGGCCAATGTGTTCAAGACAGACCCCGTCTTCTGCTCCATCCAGCCCCACTCACTGGCATCTCTGGGTTTAAACATGGTAGAGAAGAGGTCATCACACAACGTGAACGCCTTCTCCCAGGAGATTGGACGAAGCCCAGGGAGGTGATAGACCCATCGTCCATTGTAGGCGACGAATCCATAGGCAGCATAATCTGGTTAGACGAAGGTTAATGAGTTAGACGAAGGTTAATGAGTTAGGGGAAGATGAGTAATTATTATTAATGAGTTGGATGAATAAGATGATTATTCAGTTTTGGGAAGTGTGGAAGGTGGGTAAGTAGAGTGAATAATAAAAATGAATAAAATCAGTGAATAATACAATAAACTGGATAGAAAATGCTCACCAAGCGTACAACCGTTGCCTGTAGCGTTGGGCTTGTAGTACTGAGCACAAGTACACTTCTTGGTCGGGTCACATTTGGTTTCATTTGACGTGGCCAGACACTGCACATCCGCCTCGCAGTCCTCCCCTAAGGCCGCTGGCACTGTTGGGCGAGGAAGAGATGACACTAACTAAAATACAATGAATCCTCTATTTAACGGACGATATGGAGAGATAAGTCCGCTATATCGAAGGTACATTAGATGTGATACCTCATCTAACGGATTATATGGAGATGAGTCCGTTATTATGGAGAGTTCACTGTATAACGTTCTTTGGTGAAACTAAGCGTTTATAGCATACACAAACAACTGTGAAACCGGTTATTGATCTCACAAACCATAACAAATGTGGCCATTGATGTGAAACCTCGAGAGTTACATTACCGAGAGAGACAACAGGCACCTATCCTAGACCTTAAAACTAACAACACGTTTCACTAATGATACGTGCTTAAAGGATACTATTTTTAGGATACTTGTTTAAGGGATACGTCCACTGACCTACTTCACAGACTCCATCAGTGGGGTCATAGCCGAGGTCACAGTCGCAGGTGCCCAGGACACAGGTCGCGCCCTCCGTAAGGACGAAACACTCCCAGTCTTCTGTACAGGACTCACCCACTTCCTTACACACTGTGAAACGATTTATATTGTATTGTAAGTATACCTTCACTGCTTATTTATACTGGATGTCTGCACTGTTGATGTACAGTTGCCACAAAAGTTCTCCCACAGCTCTGTGTAGCAAGTTGTGGGAGGACTTTTGCTGGCAACTGTACATTAGTGTGTTTTGATTGTACACCTACACTGACTATGTATATGTTTTCAAAGTGATCTATCTACCTATCTATTTATCTATCTCTTGCGTACAAACCACCACCACCACCACATTTACCACCACCACCACTTACTACCACCACTTACCACCACCACCACAGTAGAAGTTGTTGTCGGTGTCACTGAGTACACCGTCCACCACACTGAAGATTGTACACTCATACTTGTCCTCAGCTGTGGTCTTCAGATTGTACCCCTCACCGGAGAGCTGCATAGAGGCCAGTCCGCAGTGCAGGCGAGAAGAGAACTGGGTGACGAGTTGGTTAATTATAATGTATATAGATAAGCTTCCTTTTAAACTGTAAATGTTGATAAATTTAGAATATTTTAACAATAAACACTGAATTTACAGCTAATTTCAATAAGCATTAAGAATTAGTATTCCTAATTTAATTAAACACTTATGAATTAAAATATTATATACATTTCGGATTATTTTAAGGACTTTATGATGTGGTATATCTCGACTTTAGCAAAGCCTTCGACAGAGTCCCCCACGAAACACTAATGCGAAAAGTGGAGGCTCTTGGCATTGGAGGAGATATTCTAAAATGGATTAGTGAGTGGTTATAGAACAGGAAACAGCGAGTGAGCATTAACGGCACTAAATCCGATTGGGGTAACGTCACTAGTGGAGTACCCCAAGGCTCAGTATTTGGACCATTACTATTTATTATATGCATAAATGACATTGATACCGGCTTAGACAGCAACATAAGTAAATTTGCTGATGACACTAAAATAGGGCGTGTAATTTAATCTGACGAGGACTCTGCAAAACTACAGGAAGATCTAAACCAATTTTTCGCAGTCTGAAAAATGGCAGATGAAATTTAATGAGGACAAATGTAAAGTACTTAGTCTAGGAGATGTAAACAGAGAAACCAGATATTAGATGAACATCGTTGGTATAGAGAAATTCGACTGGGAGAAAGATTTAGGAGTAATGATTAATAGGAATCTTAAGCCAAGTAAACAATGTGTATTTGCTCGAAACAAGGCTAATGAAGTACTTGGGTTCATACAAAGGAATGTTAGTTACAAGACAAGCGAGGTCATCCTAAAACTATATCTTGCCCTTGTGAGACCTCACTTGGATCCCGAGGTTCAGTTCTGGTCACCATACTGCAGAATGGATACGGAATCCCTAGAAAGAATCCAGAGGAGAATGACAAGACTAATCCCGGGCATTAGGAACCTTGAGTACAGACACAGGTTAAGGCATCTTAATTTGCACTCCCTCGAGAGACGTAGAGTGAGAGGCGATATGATCGAGGTGTATAAATGGAAGTCGGCTAAACAAAGGTGATATAACAAAGGTACTCAAACTATCCAACCAGGAGCGAACTCGTAGCAATGGTTTTAAATTAGACAAATTTAGATTTAGGCGCGAAATTGGTAAACACTGGTTTGGAAATAGAATAATGGATGAATGGAACAAGTTACCAAACATCATCATTAACTCGAATACGCTGGGTAGCTTCAAATATAGGTTTCAGGCAGCCTGGGAAGATATTGGAAGTATAATGTATTGTCTAATGGTAGACCCTGCTGCCATATGGCATTACGAAAATTGTGACCAGGTCCCAGGTTGCTGATCTGACTTTCTGCCTCATTTACACACAATTGCAAGGTCTCAATTGTTTCTCTTACTATTGGCAACACAACATATATATTTATAACTCTTGATTTTCTTTAAATTTTGTATTTATTTATGGCTCTTTATTATTATTATTATTATTTTTATTATTATTATTATTATTATTATTATTATTATTATTATTATTATTATTATTATTATTATTAGTATTATTATTATTTTAATTTATTTTTAAGTATTATTATATTTTTAACCCCCAAGGGCTTGATTGAATTGAAACAGTTTATTTAACCAGAAGAACACAGATACAGAGTGGATAATAATAACAATATTAACATGGCTGAGCCAGTTGAGAACCTGAGCTCTCTTTTAGGAACCTGATATATACTATACATTTATCTCAAGGAAGTATTATGTAACATTTAGTAACATCTGTGCTGCCTAGTATGGGCCAATAGGCAGTTTCCTCCATTTATGCTTTATGTTCTTATATGAAGATTTTTAAATTTAGAAACCAATTTAGCAAACATTTACTAATTTATATTATTTACTTATATAAACATTTATTTAACGAGACCATATGAAGCATTAGTTCAGAATACATACTTCCTTCACCACCGCGATAGAACCAGTGGCAGCATTGTTCTTATATCTCTGGTAAAGCTTCTCATCCAGGGCGATAGTTCCTCCTAACACCATCACCACGCCCACCACCACGCCCACATACAGCATCTATGGAAGGAACAAAAATGGAAATATAATAACGACAGAACACGGCAATTATCGTCATGGTGGGTGAACATTAATGGTAGGAACAAACATTGAATTTTAACAGAGAAACAGTGAAGTTAAATTATCAGTGATAGGAACAGTTCAGTAAATCTTTATAATGTTTGAGGTTTAGAAATAAATTAATAACGAACTCTGAGGAATAAATAAAATTTTAACACAGATAAATAACATAATGTATAATACAAAAATTTACTAGAGATAAACTGAAACACTACAAAATAAATTTATAATATATTTAAAATGAAGAGAAACAAAGTGAAGTTTCTCATATACTGTACAGAAAGACACTATTTATTTATCCTAATCTATTGGTGTATTTGTTTATAATAATTGTAAAGTTGTATAATGATTGACATACACACAAACATACGTACACTTAAGTATTATACATACAACTAAGAAAAAACGGGGGTAAGTTTGTTTTTTTCGTGAACTAAGAGTAAATTACCACCCGCTGTAAGATCAACGTGTTGCCTCTAAAGTTATTATAGATCCTCTGCAAGAAACATTGTTAATTTGAGATGATTTATACCTGAAAGCAATGTAAAGTTGGTGGCCGGTAATAAAGTCACAGGAAAAAAAGTCACAGGAAAAAAAGTCATAATTAATTTATGGTGGCCGGTAATAAAGGCTAGGTTAGGTTAGGTTTGGTTAGGTTAAGTTAGGTTAGGTTGACATATTAACCTTAAAAAATGTGAGAATTTGATAGTTTACTTTTCTTTTTTTCCTGTGACTTTTTTCCTGTGACTTTTTTCTGTGACTTTTATACCTGTGACTTTTTTACCTGGATTCGTAAAGTTCCTCCCCGTGGTGGAAACTTTCAGTAAGGGGCGGCAACTCTAACCTGAGTGTGGTGTGAATAACTCGGAACAATTTTACGAAAGGAACATTTGCTCGTGACATTTCTCTTAATGCTAAACATTTTCTTTTTTACAACGTGAGTTCTTGGGTCAAGTGCTTCACGAACCTACTCGACCCCAGTGAGCACCGTTTCAGAACCAGTTTCCCATCCGACTATGAGACCGAGGTATCAATGCAAGTGTGTGTGCCTGGTAAGCTCAGTCTCTTCTCTGCGGCTTACGGTGTTCGTCTTCTCCCGGGGTGTGGACGAAGGATTGTGTTGAGGACTACTGCTGGTGGTCTTGTGTGGCGGTAATCCCTGTTTCCTTGTGGATGGCTATCTCAACCTAGACTTGTTACCTGAGTTGTCATTTCTTTCAGGTTTGTGTTGTTGTGTGTATTTAATGTTTAAAGTAAGAACAATCGGGTAATATTCTGGCGTGTTTTGATAATTGCATATTTGTGTTTTACTTGTGTTATGTAATGTACCTAATTAACTATATTAATCAATACTTAATATAAATGTTATTAAATGGCTCCGTTTACTTAATAATCATCTTATCTCTTTCATAACTTAAATTTGTCTGTCACGATAACAATGATTCTTATGTTTGTGTTCCTTACTCGCTGCATCCACGTATTTCAACCCCAAGATTATTAACTCATTATTTTAACGTGTCAACTTTGCCTTTCTCTCTCGCGTTTCATTAGTTGTTTTGTGTGTAAACAAAAACATGTGAACGACGTTAATTGTATCAGGTAGATGAAACACCTCCTATAAATATATTAAATCATTATGGCAGTATATTCATGTTCCCTGATACGACTCGTCAACATACAGACATACAGTAGCTATTCTGTACACGAGAATACTATAAAGTGTTCTTTAGAGCTGAAAACTGTTTGAATATAACAATGTCACGATGGGCATTTTTATTTTTGTGATGTATGATACTATAATAAATATACTCGACCTTAGAAAGACTTGAAGGGGCTTGTTTCATCTGATAATCACCCTAACTTGCCCTATCTTGTACCACTAGGGTGTTTAATCACCTCAGTAAAAATAACCTAGGGTGCCTCGTTCTTATCCAGATGTAAAAAGAAGAAAAAATCCACTTTCTATTTCGTAATTCATTAAAACTACATTTCGAATGTTCAGGGATTTCAGAAAAAAATTTAAATTTTGCAGAATTTTACACGAAAATTCTCAAAATGAAACGAAGTCTATCGATTTTGTTTAGATAACAAATAAAAAAACAAAATCCAGGAATTGTACCAAAAATAAAGATGTAAAAAATAAAATCCCTTAAAACAACAGTAGCGGGAAAATGTTCAAATAGGTAACATCCCAAAAACATGGAATTAGAAAATAAAGTAAAATTCCAATAAATATATAATTAAAAAAAATCAAACCAATACAATCCTAAAATACCAAAACTGACCATGGATAAATTTATACCCTTTGAAACGAATGAAAGTTGAACTGGTAGATCAGTTGACACGAATCATTTTTGTTACATAAATTAACATAATCTAATATCTCTCTCTTTTTGTTTTAATTATCATCATCTACTCTGATAATCGTACTAAAGTTATCTATGTTTATCTACCAATGTATTTACTCACCAGTGTGGCTTTATGAGAGAGGTAGATGCAAGTTACGTTTGTGTATACTAGCTTCTGGTAACAGCTAAAGCAGGGAAGTACTATAGCTTGGGTTTAGCGAGCGCCTCGGGGGAGGTTACCGTCCATCCACACCGTAGTCCACACACAAACTGATTATTGACATTGTGCTCTGGAATTTGGGACTGAACGCCGACACACACACACACACACACACACACACACACACACACACACACACACACACACATAACAATAACAATGTCTCACCAATTTTGAACCACCGATAATTACAGGTAATATACAAGAAAAACGAATCATTACTCAAAACTTTACCTCCTATGCACCAAACATTTCAGGGTAATATAGTATACAATTTACAGCCACTAAAATGACGATAGACTTGTATACAAAACTAAGCTCAGAATAAGGTTAAGTGTCCCGTCATTTTTAGCGTTTCTGAATTGTATGCTGTGTTTGAAACCTTTTGCGGAAATTTAGAATAATGTTTCGTTGTACTTGTATATTACCTGTATTTTTTTTTTTGTCTGTTTTGTAGGCCTACGATGATGGAATATTATTTTTTCCCAAACGCTAGTGAATATAGTCAAGATGTTTGTGTTTTCACCCGTTCTTCTCTTTCCTCTTGGATACTTTATAAGAGGCTTGTATTCTTCGTCTACTGCCTGAAATTATCCATCAAACTTGGAAATCTACAGAAACGTAATTATTTTCAAAAGAACAAAATCCCATAACAATGCAAAATATTAAGACATCATACAAACACCAAAAAGCATAAAATCCCCAAATATTTATAATTTTTTTAGAAACGTCAAATTAAAAAAAATACAAATCCTTAAATATAAAATAAAAATACATTAACAATAAAAAATATAATAACTGATGTAAAAGTCTCAGTAGAATAATTTGGCGGTTGTTAAACAAGCTTAAAATTCATCTTTCAATATAAGAAAATTCCAAAGCAAAAACGAAAAAAAAAGGACAAAGCCCCATTGGACACATAAAAATTTCATAGACATAACACGAAATATCAAAATAAAACCAAATACCAGAAACAGAAAATTAAATGAAATCTAATCGGTTCTTCTTAGATACCAAATAGACGGTAAGAAGCAGCCATGATAACAAAAAAAAGGTCAAGAAAATACAATATGAAATCCCCTCAAGTTGAAACGATAGTGAGAAAAAATAATAGAAAATATAGCAAACTTAATTATTGAAAAGAAATCCATGAAACCCAATTACATGAAATCCCCGTAAACATAAAAAAAAAATGTAAAATCCCAATAGATATATAATTACAAAAACAAAACCATGACAGACAATCCCATAATCCCGTAACTGACCATAGATAAATTTATGCCTTTTGAAACGATTGAAAGTTGAAATGGTGTATTATTTCACACGAATCATTTTTGTGACATAAATTAACATAATCTAATATCTCTCTCTTTTTGTTTTAATTATATCATCTACTCTGATAATCGTACTAAAGTTATCTATGTTTATCTACCAATGTATTTACTCACCACTGATGATTGACATTGTGCTCTCGAATTTGGGACTGAACACCGACACACACACACACACACACATACCACTACTACCACTACTACTACTACTACTACTACTACTACTTTACTGTCACTTGGAATGGAGAATGACGATCATCCAGCTATGATACAATGATGTGAGTTATTAAGGATGTCACCTACAGACACGTTGGTGAGTTTTGAGGTGACTAAAAGAGGCCGATACAGGACCGGCAGTGCAGTTCACAGATGTTGCACATGTGGAAGGCTACATCTAGTGCGGGAGGGGTGGTGGCAGCGTCTTTCCGACGTTGGCGCTTGTCTGCCTAGGTATGCAGTCGGGCCAGCTCAAAAGTATTGACACCTTCTTGTGTGGTGCTCCTCTGCACTGTTAGAAAATTCAGTATTTTGTACATGTTTCTTCTGTATTTACGACCAGGAAAACCTAGTAATTTGAATTACTTTTTTGTTCTGTAAAATATTTCAGACACTCTCTTTCTCTGTTTCAATTTGTTTAATTATCAATATAAACTGACATTTTATCATACTATATACACTTCATGATGCAAAGAACATTTAAAATTGCATGTTAATGCTGTTATTTCTATATGTAATTACTGAATATGTGGTTGGCGGGTGTTTGTGCTTCACGTTCGTCGTATGTCCGTGTTTGTTTGCATTATTTCAAAGAGCGCCACATCATCACATGGGGGAGGGGGGCCGCTGGTGGAGTGGTACCGCTCTTGCCTCAAAAGCAAGATGTCACGGGTTCGATTCCCAAGCCGGCGGAAGTTGTTTGGACACTCTTCCTAGTCCCATTGGTCCCTGTTCACCTAGCAGTAATGTTGGCACCTGTTGTAAATCGAAAGTTGCAAATTCGTATTCGGGGACAAGTTGTTGGAGCTTCCAATAACTTCCAACAATCTGTAAATTCAACAAATATTTTATGTAAAAATATATATAGAATCTCTGTAAATTATACAGATAATGTTTGGCAACAATATAACCAGAGAATTTTATGTAAATTTTACAAGATTTTTTAACAGTGTGGGTGTTACAGTATGGAGTAATCATCTCCCAGATGAGGGGGTCGATTTCGTACATTTGCAGGTTTGTCTTAAGACTATCGTTATACCTTTTCAGTTGCCCGCCAGAGTTACGTTTACTATTCGCTAGGTGACTGTAAAGTAGCTGCTTTGGTTACTCTACTGTTGTCCAAGCGGGGTAACATGGCCATCATGGAGTTGCCTCACAATGGCGATGAATTTTGATGGGCAGCCAAAACGGCTTGTTGACCGAGTCGAAGGCCTTGGTTAGGTCGATGAAGGCCATGTACAGGTCAAGATGCTGTTCTCTGCACTTTTTCTGTATCTGGGGGACAGCAAAGATCATGTCAGTAGTGCCACGTGATGGTCTAAAACTACATTGAGATTCTGGGAGGAAGTTTTCCGCCTCAGGAAGAAGTCTGTTTAGGAGGACTTAGGCGATAATCTTGCCAGCTACAGACAGCAATGAGATCCCGCGGTAGTTGCCACAGTGTAACCCGTCTCCCTTGTTATAAATATTGACGATGGAGGCGTCTTTAAGAGCTTGGGGAATTTCCTCCTTTTCCCATATGTTCTCCAGGAGAATGGAGACGGTTGGTAAGCATACAAACACACACACAGCTGAGAAAAAGCACATTATACACCACGTGATGCCCCTCATAACACCATCTGTGAAGGCGTTACTACAGGTCTGCTGTTCAACACCTCAGCGCACAAGATCTACGTGACCTCCACTGTAAACATTAATCTGTATGTTCACTGTATGTTCCTTTACCTTTCTCTAATGAAAGTTTTTGTTAAACCACCAATTTATGTCCAATATATATTTTCAGCCTTCGGGCTGCAGAACTTTTTCAATAAACCGTTAATTATTATTATTATTATTATTATTATTTATTACACACACACACACACACACACACACAAGTTAAAAATATTTCGTATACTAAAAATATACGTCATCATTCATAACCTAACTGCATTTATATGTTAGTTATGAGAGAAAACTTATCGTTCAATATAAATGGGACCGGACCTGTTGTAGTGTGTCAACAAGAACGTCAAGGTACCAGGCTTGTGACAGCTACCATAGTTTATTTATTTTTCATTATGTAACAGGACGATGTAAAATAATATAACTATTCTTATTACTAATAGAAAGAGGTAATAAGAGGAAAATAACTATTAGAAATAGATGAAAAGGAATATGGAAGAGAACAAGACAAAACCAGTACACAAGCGTGACTTCGGGGGACCGGTGGTAGAAGCGGTACCGTTCTTGCCTCACAAGCGACAGGTTCGATTCCCGGGGCGGTGGAAGTTGTTTGGACTTACTTCCTAGCCCCCATTAGTCTCTGTTCACCTAGCAGTACAGTAGGTACCTGGTGTAAATCGAAAGTTGTGACTTCGTATTCAGGGACAAGTTTTGTTGGAGCTTCCAATAACTTGATGACATAAACCACTGACTTTTTAGGCTTCTACTGCTTCTATGCCCTTGACTCTTCAGGCTTCTACACCTTTAACTCATGAGTCATAAAGGCAAGCATGAACTTAGCATGCTTCCCTGTTAGGCACTGTAAACGCTTCTGTGCTTCACCTTACACAAGGATGTAGGGGGGTGCCCGATAAAAAAAAGCGTGACTTCTTGCCGTTTGCACACTGGATATATCATATTTATACCGCATTTTGGTAAATATCACCACCTAGGTTATAAATCTAAAATCTAAAAACAGAATAATGTGTTGTTATAATGCTTCAACATTTAAAGGTCCTTAAGCGGGTAACACATAGTAATTAATCGAGACATTCAACAATTAACATTCAAAAGCTCTCATAATACTGTATGATTATGGTGTCAGTGATAATCCAGCGAATGGTGTTTACGTTATACAAACAACTAAAGTGACATTGTAGTTTGAGAAAGAAAATTAAGTAGTGCTTATCACCAGAATGACTAAAACAATATATATAGTAATGTATTTTTCGTTTGTGTTAGTCGCTTAAAAAATCCTTCACTTAAATTGTTTTTTGTCAGTGTAAATCCGTCACTTTGTACATAATAAATCTTGGCAATCTTCTTTTAGTGATCATTACGATAATCAACTAGAGGTCAGTTAAAAAAAGTTCTTTATAATTGGGAGAGAACATTCAGAACAAAAAAAGTGAAAACAGGAATAAAGTTGAAGAACAAAACAAAGAAACGATGGTGGGGCAGATAGGGACTTGATGTGACTTGATTTGCTTAATTTGCTGGCCGTCAGCTTCTGGGTCATTACGGCCACAGTGTTTGTACCTCAACCCCCGTCAGAGGTATAATATTTTACCTCTTCTTGGCTGAAAATCTTTAATTTCTATGTTACATTACTTGATCATGCTTACTGCTGTATCGTCTCGCTTTTATGACTTATTTCCCAGAAAATATTTACAACATATACAATACCAATTACTGTAACGGGATAGGGTGATGATATAAGACATTTTGTTGTGATATTTTCTACTTCCTTTTCGTAAATAGTTTTTTATGCAATGAAATTAAAGAAACGTACTCTTAGCCGCCTAAAGTTTCTCATTTTCGTGAATGATTTCCCTACACTTGTTGGTGCATGAATCATTAATGCTCAGTCACGTGAAAGTGGGCCCCATAGGCATGACGGCCCTTTAGGGACAGTGTGGATACAGCACACTGTATACTAAGCCTTTGGTACACAAGAATGCAACATGGCCGCTTATACACTCGACCGCTTTCACTTCACCAAAATATAAACTTAGGTACCCATTTACATCTGGGTGAAAGGAGGCGATCGCTGTATCCAGTAGACCACCGCGCTAGTACTCACACACTTAAAAAAAAAACATTATTGACTTTAATTATAAGAGTCACTCTCACACAGCCATTACTGGACTACTTCTACCCTGATAACGGCTTGACGACTCTAGTTCTTTACACGCTATCCGGGTTTGTTGTTATATGTATTCACCAGTCAGCACTGTTATCCCCACACAGTCCAGGTGCTGCAGGAGTATTTATCTTGTTCCAATGTATTTCTTTATAATTTGAGTAATATTTGTTGTCTAAGGAATGATATAGGAATTGTCTAAACTATCTTCATATCGATATTCCTTCTTATGTTAGGTCATTATAGGTCAAGAATCATCATTTCTTTGGTGTTTGGGTGTTCTGGTAAAGATGGTATAAATTTCTCGGTGGTGAGCTGGGAATCCTTCTGGTCAGGTACAGTCCCTTTCACTAGTGCGTTTACAGGGACTCGTCATATTAACATACCACAAATCATTACCTTTGAGATATTTGTTTTAATATTGTTTTAATTTGATTACGTGGTAGTTTCCTTCTAAATAAACACAGGATTACCACACTGCTCAAAACCTGACGAGGTCCTGTAAACGCTCTGGTGAAGGAGACTGTACGTGTGTTTATGCAATGAAGAATAATAACCCTAACACCTCCAACAATAGCTTTTTGTTATGTGGTCGTAAGCTCTCAATAAATTCAATAGTTCCTCCAATCATCAAAGTTTATAGGTAATTATCGTTGTTGTTTGTCACTGAAAATTATATACACTAAAGAAAAAAAAGAGCTATTTTTTTTTCATTATTTTTTTATCGCCTCAATTTTCGTAGCTGTGGTGCAGGTTTGATAGTATTTTTATTTTGAAGTGGCTCATTCTAACACAAGGTAGGACTTTGCTGTATGACCTTAGGAACATTGTGTAAGACAGGGGAAGTTAATTCAGTTTATCTTCCTCATGTCATTTCTCATCAAATTAAGAGTCATGTCCCAAATTCACGAACGATATACAATAACACGATTTATCAGCAAGTAATAAATACTAACTATGAATGTCAAATGGGGAGCAAAAGTAGTCTGGTTATAAATTTATTAACCTGATTTTTCAAAAGTTGTGTCGAAATAAGTATAAAAACTGTCTGGAAGTTTTTGCAAACACGAAATAATGTGAGTGGAATGTCTTGATCACCCTCCTTCCCTCCCTCCACTTATTTCTAATAATTTGTATGTTCTCTCACTTTCTTTCTTTTTCTTTTTATATTTTAATGTCTTTGCTTTATTTTTACATTTTACTTTCATTTATATTCGGTTAAAAAACAGTTAGATTTAATGTATTTTATTTTATTTCTTATTTATTAGTTTTAATCATTATATGTTATTTCATTACCTATGATGTGCATTAATTTTTTAGCATTTCGTATATTATGTATGTGCGCGTGTGAGCGCGCGTGTGTGCTCGCACAAGGTGGTGCAATGCGTCTAGTGTGGCAGCATTATGTTAGTGTTAGGGTGCAAACACTGCTTGCTTCCCCTCGCTATCAGCTGCCGCTTCAGGCTAGCCCTCGTGGAGAACAAGGAAGCAAAGTGCCTAAGTCCTCTTCACCATCAAGACTCCTCCTGTGCCTCTTCGTGGCAACACACGGTAACTGGGTGCCTCGTCGGCCCAGACTAAACCAGCAGGGGATCTCGGAGCAGCAGTGAGTCCCAGAGGGACAGAGTATAGGGCCACTGGCATGTGGACACGTCCTGGTGCCTGCCAACCACTGCCCCACTGCCTTGGAGATTAACCTTGGCAGGCATTATGCTACGGGAGTAATCCCTGAATGAAAAATCTGTGGTGGAGACTCGCATCAGGCAGACAAGCTTACAGAGCTCCAGTACGACCCTCAACGGGGGTATAAGCAGAAGAGGTGACCAATATGGGAACCCAACGATTACACCGGCGAAAGAAGGCAATGCATGATAGACAGGCTACAAAGGCGAAACCCAACAAACGTGGCTATCAGCAGTCCATTGCAACTCTCCCTCTCCCCAGTCATTGCAACACTTGCACCACTGGATCAGGAAAAGGGAGAGCCAAGATGTGTGGCTGCAGCCTGTGCTTTTGCCTCACCACATAAATCAACTCACACGCAGCCAACATACAGCTCAACGTACTTCTCATCATCATCAAAAGCCCTTTATCCCCAAAAGTCCTATGGCAACGGACGAGTGGCGACGGGGACAGGCAGAGATGACTGCCAGGAGTCTCTAATCACAACTCTGCACATGGGCAGCACAGATAAGATGGTCGTTTATGTACTAGGATCTAGGCAGCATTGCAATCCGGTCCTGTCTGTCCGACTAAGCAGCCCTTTCGAGGAGCCACTCTGCTTGCCTCACATGGGGAGGGGGGCTAGAAAAGGTGCCCTAAACATCGCCTGCCTAAAGAACCAACCTGACTGGGCAACCTCACCCAGTAAGGTCTTCCTTACATGGTCGAAAACACGATCATAAACACAGATAAAAAAAAAAAACTATACAACCTCTTATGGTCACTGCATGGAATTTCAGGCCCCTTCTGGATACTGGCACAAATGAGCGTCCTGAAAGAAGAACTGCCCTTGTGGCAAAAGAGCTAGCTAGGTATAACATCGACATAGAAGCCATTAGTGAGTCCTGGCTCCCGGACGAGGGTCGACTCAAAGCACAGGGGTCTGGCTATACCTTCTTTTGGAAGGGTAAGCCTGCTGCGGAGAAAAAGCACATTTATGAAGTTGGCTTTGCCATCCACCAATCCATCCCACACAGGCTAACTGAAATGCCTGTTGGGGTGAACGAGTTCCTCATGACGCTCCGAGTCTCACTAAATCACTTACATCATGCCTTCTTCATCAGTGCATACGCCCCAACACTGGCTGCAGAGGATGACATCAAGGCCTTTTATGCCGACATTAGCGGAGAGCAAACCTCTATCCCCAGAGAAGATAAGGTTGTGCTCCTTGGTGACTTCAATGCCAGAGTTGGCAGAGATGCTGAGAACTGGCAGCGAATCATAGAGAGAAATGGACTAGGCAAGTGTAATCCCAACGGCCTACTCCTCCTCAGCAAGTTTGCTGCACACAGCCTCACTATCACCAATACCTTGTTTAGGCAGGCCGACAAGTTCAAGGGTTCGTGGCAACACCCACGATCCAATCACTGGCATCTCATTGACTACATCATTGTCAGAGAAAGAGATCACTGAGCTGTCCTCATCACCCGAGCCATGCGTGGCTCAGACCACTGCGACGCTGATCATTGGCTCGTCAGAGCCAAGCTCTCACTTCACGTCGCCCCAAAACGGCGGAGGCAGCAAGCCTCCGGAAAAGACTTAAACACCAAGCGTCTGGAGGATCCAGTGGTAGCAAATGTTTTCAGAGAGCCGCTCAAACATGGCCTGATAAACAACCCGACAACAAAAATCCCAATACCGAATGGGATATTCTCGACACTGTGATGACAAGAACCTGCTGAGAGACCCATGGCCAGACTGCAAGAAAACACCAGGATTGGTTTGATGAAAATGACCTGGAAATCAATGTACTCGTCGAGGATAAACGTGCTACATTAACTGACTGCCAGAACAATCCTCAGTCTCGGATCAAAGTTGATACCTGCTACAAGAATAAAGCAGCGGCCCAGTGCGAACTTTTAAGACGCCTCCATCGCCAATATTTATAAGGACAAGGGAGACCTGTCAGACTGTGGCAACTACCGCGGAATCTCACTGCTGTCCGTAGCTAGCAAGATTATCGCCCGAGTCCTCCCAAACAGACTTCTTTCTGAAGCGGAAAACTCCCTCCCAGAATCTCAATGCGGTCTTAGACCATTATGTAGCACCACTGACATGATCTTTGCTGCCCGCCAAATACAGGAAAAGTGCAGAGAACAGTTTCTTGACCTGTTCGTGACCTTCATAGACCTAACCAAGGCCTTCGACTCAGTCAACAGGGAAGCCCTCTGATGGACCCTCAGCCGTTTTGGCTGCATACCAAAATTCATTGCCATTGTGAGACAACTCCACGATGGCATGAATGGCAGTGTCCTACACAATGGCACCCAGTCTGAGTTCTTCCCCCATCCAAACGGGGGTGAAACAAGGATGTGTACTGGCACCAACTCTCCTTTTCATTTTCTTGGCTGTCTTCCTTACTCGTGCCAGTGGCAATTTAGCCGACAGGGTGGACATCGAGTGTCGGATGAATCTTGTCGCTCACACTGAACGTGACCTACAAGAGATCCTGAGCACCTATGCAGATGCATATACACACTTCGGCCTTGAGGTGAATGTAATTAAGACTCAGATTCTCTTTCAGCCTGCTCCTAGATCAGCCACACCTCCACCATCCATCCAGCTTAATGGTACTACCCTCTCTAATGTTACCCATTTTCGGTATCTCAGCTCCCACCTGTCCACCACCGTAGACATCGATGAAGAGATTCAACATCAGTTCAGATGTGCATCTCAAGCCTTTGGCAGACTCCATACTCGTGTCTTCAGCTGTAGAGAGCTGAAATTTTCTACAAAGTTGCACGTATATCGAGCAGTGGTCCTCCCCACCCTGCTATATGGCAGCGAGACATGGGTCACATACAGGACGCACCTCAAGGCACTTGAAAACTTTCACCAGCATAGTCTATGTTTGGTCCTCCGAGTTTTCTGGGAAGACAAGAAAACAAATGCCAGTATTCTCTCTGACATCAGCTGTAAGAGAATTGAGGCTACCATTATCCATAAACAGCTATGATGGACTGGCCATGTTACCCACATGGACGACAGTAGACTGTCAAAGCAGCTACTTTACAGTCACCTAACGAATAGTAAACGTAACTCCGACAGGCAACTGAAACGGTAAAAGGATAGTTTTAAGACTTCACACAGTAATGCTTGGAGGAGTACCACACAAGAAGATGTCAATACTTTCGAGTTAGCCCGACTGCATGCCGAAGCACACAAGCGCCAGCACCGAAAAGACGCTGCCGCCGCCCCTCCCGCACTAGATATAGCCCTCCACACGTGCAACTCCCTGCCGGTACCATATCGGTCTCTTTAGTCACCTCGGAACTCACCAATGAAGGTGACATCCTTAATAACTCGTATAATTGTATCATAGCTGGATGATCGTCATACTCGATTTCGAGTGACAGCAAAGTAGAAGTAGTGTGTGTGTGTGTGTGTGTGTGTGTGTGTGTGGGGGTGTGTGTGTGTGTGTGTGTGTGTGTGTGAGGAAGTAAGTACATATAAATGCCATAGCTATTACATTGTTATATAGTTACATAATAATATAGAACTTATCAATCAATACCAAGCCTGATAAGAAGGTCAGGTCACGATGGAGGTCACCAAAAACGTCTCGGGTATTTGCAGTGTGTGAGAAACTCAAAGGGTTATGTGTCACCTTTCTCGACACACTTAAAAATGCCGTGTTATATGTCTAAAGTTCCCCAAGACACTTAAGGCTTAAAGTAAGTTTCTAAGACACTTAAAGACATAAATTAAATCCCCAAGACACTTAAAAGACAAAAAGTAAGTCCCAAGACAATTAGAAGACAAGTCACCAAAACACTAACAATATACAAAAAATAAACTAAGTCACCGAGCCACTTTAAAAGACATGTACAATTCGAAGACACTAGAGACATAAATTAGCTCACAAAACACTTAAAATATATAAATTTATTCCCTAAGACACTTGAAGACATTTAATACGTCTTAAACACCAATTCATCTTAGAATGTCTAAAACATTGGTTCCCAAACTGGGGTCACTGGACCCCCTAGGGATGCACACCAATATTTCAGGGGGTCCACGTAGGGCTATGAGAGGTTGGAAATTTTATAGAAAATTTGTGACAACCTGTAATAAATAAGGTTTAGTTATTAATTCCCACTTGGCAGGGTGGAATTTATCTTCTTTCTTTACATTTGACTTCTAAATTATTTACTGGATGACTTCAAATGTTATCATTACTGTGGTAATAGTTATGTTATGGTTGTTGTAGCCGCCCAATGAGCGACTGTGGAATAATGAGACCCTTGCACGTAGGACTCGATTGTTCTTTATTCGGTCAAAACCTGCAGAGTACAAATTACATATGTTACATATGAGATAATTAATTCACCTGTACGTTCCTTCACTATTAACAACAACATATGATATATTTGAGTGGAGTGGCGGTGTTAAACCATATAAAACTTACGTGCTTCGGGTCTAATGTAGGACTTATTAGCTCCCTGACTTGTTAGCTCACTGGACGGCTAGAGACTATCTTCTGAACCCCACAGGGAGCGAGTCAGCCCAAGGCCAGGACCATCTGTTTCACATTTAACACCTCAGCAAAGTTCGCTGTCAACATTCTGTCTCCCCTTTTCTCTCTCCCTATCCCTCTGTTTCTCTCTCTCTTCTACTTTATCCTACATATCCTACTGTGGCGGTAACAGTTATGTTATACAGTTAAAGTGTTATAGTTATGTTATACATTTAAAGTGTTATAGTTATGTTATACAGTTAAAGTGTTATAGTTATGTTGTACAGTTAAAGTGTTATAGTTATGTTATACAGTTAAAGTGTTATAGTTATGTTATACAGTTAAAGTGTTATAGTTATTGATGGTTATGTCTTGGGCATATTATTGGGTAGAGTTGACAATAATATGTTCTTTTCTTCTCTTGATCACAATCTTATATATTTCATCTTTACTTTTAATGAATTTTGGTGAAAAATGAAAAGGCGTCCACAGGGATTTTGGAGGTTCCCCAAGGAGGGAATGGAGTGAAAAAGATTGGGAACCACTGGTCTAGATTTGTCTATAAGCCATAGACATATCTAAAGAATATGTCTTAGCACTACAGCACACTTAAAACCACTTTAAAATTATTATAGAATATGTCTTAACGCTACAGCACACTTAAAAGTACCTTCCAACTGTTAAAGGTTATGTCTTAACACTACAACACACATAAGAAGGCTGTACGTGATGGCTCAAAGCGCCTAGAGAAAATTTAGAAGTAAAGTCTTAAGTTCACAACACACTTAAGGTCATAAGTAATCTCATGTCTAAAAACTTCGATGAGGACATTTTTTTAAATAGGAAAATAAAGTTTTCTTGCTTAACAGAATGACACACAGAAGAAGGTTATAAGTAAAATCTTGTAAGTTAAAACACACTTATAAAGTTATGTCATGTTTCCACATTTTGCATTATACTTCGATAACTTTTCAGTTCATTACGAAACAATGAAATGAAACTTAAAGTCAATATAACAAGGAATCTACTGTGACAAGTTATTATAATATGAAAGTCAATAGGGCAGATGATAATAACAAACAACAATTTATGAGACATTTACAATATAATAAATTAAATATCGGAGCGCAAAAAGACGAATCAAGAGCACCCGGAACAACACATCGGAGTCAGGCGGTCGACTGTATACTCTGCACATCTGTCGAAGCATTCTGATGGAACGTCTATGTATACAGATTTGGTGTCACACTTTCTGACTCGGTGATATTTAAACAGAAGACTGTCATTCTATTGTGGTAATCTATCGGTGTGTAATGCAAAAAGGGGTATTACCAAAAAAAAAAAAATCACTCATTAGGGCTATGACTTACAGTATGTCTTCATATCTAGAGGACATATTGTAGAAGGCAACTTGTTTACATGTCAGCTGATCTACGCACAACACCATGCAGACATTTACGTGAGTGTGGTTGCAAACATCTCTCTCTCTCTCTCTCTCTCTCTCTCTCTCTCTCTCTCTCTCTCTCTCTGTCTCGCTCAATCTCTCTGTTCTCTCTCTCTCTCTGTAGCTCTGCCTCTATCTTCCTGTTCATCTGTCTCTCTTTGTCCATCTGTCTCTCTCACTCTGTTCCTCTGTCTCTCTCTCTCTCTCTCTATCTCTCTGTCTCTCTCGCTGTTCCTCTGTCTCTCTCTCTGTCCCCTTCTATCTTTCTCTGTATCTTTGTCTGTCTGTTTCTCTCTCTGTATCTCTGTCTATCGGCCTGTTTTTTTCTCACCTGTCTTTTCCTACACACTTTTCTTTATCTACAAGTAAACAACTTTCTGTTTCTGTACACAGTTATGTCTGTCTGCCTGTCTGTCTCACTGTTTGTCTGTCTCTGTCTGTCTGTTTCTCTCTTCCTCTCTGTATCTCCCTACACATCATATATTCTCTTCCCTCCACACAACACACTCTCTCTCTCTCTCTCTCTCTCTCTCTCTCTCTCTCCCTCTCTCTCTCTCTTTAACTGTATCTTTTTGTGTTTCTCTTTCTCTCTCCCTCAGAAATCCGCCTCACAGAACGTAGATGCAAGGGGAAGTATCAGACCACAAATACCAAAGTTTATGGACTCAGGAGAAACAAACAGAATACTCGGCACCATTCCTACACAGTTCGTAATAGGAGTATTCGATGCCGTGGGGCTGCCAAAAGACCACTTGAGATAGTTCTCACCTCCCACTGCTGATACCGAGAAACAGAAGAAATAATAGAGGTAAGTTATTATTCTCCCTCTTACCTACCCTCTCTGTCTCCCTCACCTCCCCTAAATGGTTCCCCAAAGTTACCAAACCTTAAGAAGTTCATTATCACTCCCGATCTATACGGCCGGGCAATAGACAATCTCCCTAGACCAGCATCCGCCAGTAGGGTCGGCGGAATATGAAAGATGACCCCTCACAATAACTTTAAGTGGAATGGGGTAGGCTGTCTAGTGCCAGTGCCGTCAAAAGAGGAGAACCAACAGGTAAATGAGCTTCAAGAAATATCACAAACAATAACTAGTCCAAGTCATAGCTTTAACACACTATTAGCTTAGCCAGCCAGTAGCAAGGCGGTCAGCCCACTTCCTTCTACCTCCCCTTCTCTCTCTCCGATTTCCGAGTTATTAACTTCTTTCCTTATATAATCTTATTTCTCTTAAACAAAGCTAACCTCTCCCGCCCAGCACTCACCCGTTCCATCATTCCACATCAGCACTCCTTCTTGGTCTCGGTCATTGATGGGGAACATGGCAAATGTGTTCAAGACAGACCCCGTCTTCTGATCCATCCAGCCCCACTCACTGGCATCTCTGGGTTTAAACATGGTAGAGAAGAGGCTATCACACAACACGAACGACAGATCCCAGGAGATTGGAAGAAGCCCAGGGAGGTGAAAGACCCATCGTCCATTGTAGGCGACGAATCCATAGGCAGCATAATCTGGTTAGACGAAGGTTAATGAGTTAGACGAAGGTTAATGAGTTAGACGAAGGTTAATGAGTTAGACGAAGGTTAATGAGTTAGACGAAGGTTAATGAGTTAGGGGAAGGTTAGTGAGTTAGGGGAAGGTTAATGTGTTAGACGAAGGTTAATGAGTTAGGGGAAGGTTAGTGAGTTAGGGGAAGGTTAATGAGTTAGGGGAAGGTTAATGAGTTAGGGGAAGGTTAATGAGGTAGGAGAAGATTAGGGAGTTAAAGGCAGGTTGAGTGCATTAAGGGAAGATTGAGTGAGTTAAGAACATAACAATGGAGGAAATTGCAGTGGGCCATAATGGGCAGTCCCATTTACACCCAACCCCTATCACTCATATATCCATCCAACCTATGTTTGAAGCTATCCAGCGCATTCAAGTTAATGATGATGTTTGGTAACTTGT
This sequence comes from Homarus americanus, assembly GCF_018991925.1. NCBI lineage: Eukaryota > Metazoa > Arthropoda > Malacostraca > Decapoda > Nephropidae > Homarus > Homarus americanus. The sequence continues at coordinate 209,062 of NW_024724145.1, read as the reverse complement.
TCCACTCATCCACTACTCTATTTACAAGCCAATGTTTACCTATCGTGCGCCTAAATCTAAATTTTTCTCATTTAAAACCATTGTTACGAGTTCGCTCCTGGTTGGATAGTTTGAATCCTTTGTTATATCACCTTTGTTTAGCCCTAACTTCCATTTATACACCTAGATCATATCGCCCCTCATTCTACGTGTGGAAGTAAAGTCAATGAATAAGATCAGTAAATAGCTTAATGAACTTGGCCAAAATATCCTCACCAATCAAACAACCGTTGCCTGTAGCGTTGGGGTAGAAGTGCTGAGCACAAGCACACTTATTGGTCGGGTCACATTCGCTTCCCTTTGACGTGGCCAGACACTGCACATCCGCCTCGCAGTCCTCTCCTAAGGCCGCTGGCGCTGTTGGGCGAGGAAGAGATGACACTAACTAAAATACAATGAAACCTCTATTTAACGGACGATATGGAGAGATAAGTCCGCTATATCGAAGGTACATTAGATGTGATACTTCATCTAACGGATTATATGGAGATGAGTCCGTTATTATGGAGAGTTCACTGTATAACGTTCTTTGGTGAAACTAAGCGTTTATAGCATACACAAACAACTGTGAAACTGGTTATTGATCTCACAAACCATAACAAATTTGGCCATTGGTGTGAAACCTCGAGAGTTACATTACCGAGAGAGAGAGCAGGCATCTATCCTAGACCTAAAAACTAATAACACGTTTCACTAATGATACGTGCTTAAAGGATACTATTTTTAGGATACTTGTTTAAGGGATACGTCCACTGACCTACTTCACAGACTCCATCAGTGGGGTCATAGCCGAGGTCACAGTCGCAGGTGCCCAGGACACAGGTCGCGCCCTCCGTAAGGACGAAACACTCCCAGTCTTCTGTACAGGACTCACCCACTTCCTTACACACTGTGAAACGATTTATATTGTATTGAGAGAGAGAGAGTACAGGTATACAAATAATATACATAGATATCGCTGGGTTATAAAAAATATACATAGAGCAAATATATATATTTGCCTCTGAGGATGTCTTGAATAAACATAAGAACATAAGAACATAAGAACATAAGAAAGTGGGATACTGCAGGAGGCCGACTGGCCCATGCAGGGCAGATCCCTTTCACACCCATCCCAGCACTTCCATGTGCCTATCCAACTTCGTCTTGAAGCTCCCGAGCGTCCCCGATCCTACTATAGCACTCGGTAGCCTATTCCACATATCCACAACTCTATTACCAAACCAGTGCTTGCCTATATCCTTTCTGAATCGGAATTTATCTAATTTAAAGCCATTTTGTTCTAGTTATTTCGTTATTACTGAGCTTCAGAACATCTTCCATTTTACCCTTGTTAATCCCACTTACCCACTTGTACACCTCTATCATATCTCCCCCCCTAACTCTACGCCTCTCAGCAGATATAGCCCTAAGCTTTTCAGTCTTTCTTCATATGGAAGGTTTCTAATAATATGGATCATTTTTGTCATTCTTCTTTGTACTCTCTCCAAAGAATCTACTGTCCATTCTATAATAAGGACTGCCAGAACTGAACACATAATCCATGTGTAGCTACTAATGCTAGGTAAAATTTCAAGATAACGTCAGCAGTTCTGTTACTCACAGACCTAGATATGAACCCAAGAATCCTGTTTGCCTTGTTGCGAACGCTAATACATTGTTTTCTAGGTTTCAAGTCGTTGCTAACAAATACACCTAAATCTTTTTCACAAACTGAATTTTCTATTTCCGTGTTACCTAGTTTATACTTAACGTTTGTATTCGTCTTCCCTATCTGTAGTACCTTGCATTTATCAGTATTAAAATTCATTTGCCAGTTTACTGACCACTCATGTAAGGTATCTAGATCTCTTTGAAGGTGTTCAAAGTCACTGTCTGAATTTATCACTCTCCCATTTGGTATCATCTGCAAATTTACTAATCCTACTAGTTATGCCTAAATCAAGATCATTAATGAATATAACAAACAGCAGAGGGCCTAATACAGTCCTGGGAACTCCTTTTGTCCACCCAGTCTGACTTTAATCCCATTTATGCTGACTCTTTGTTTCCTACCAGTTAACCATGACCTAATCCATTTTAATAATGATCCACCTATTCCATGTGCTTCTACCTTCCTCATCAATCTCTCATGAGGGACTCTATCGAATGCTTTACTGAAATCTAAATAAATTATATCATATGACTTATCATTATCTACCGCTTCATATACTTCTGAGAAAAAGCTAAGCAAATTTGTGAGACAAGAACGTCCCTGGGTGAACCCGTGCTGAGAAGAATGAATTAAGTTGAATGTTTCAAGGTGACTTCTGATTTTTGTAGCAATAATTGACTTCTAGCAACTTGCCTATGATTGACGTGAGACTAATGGGACGGTAATTTGATGCAATTGATTTATCACCCTTTTTGAAAATCGGAACTACATTTGCAAGTTTCCAAGCTTCTGGCACTAGGCCAGATTCTAATGACTTATTAAATAAAACTGCTAATGGATTACTCAACTCATCTCTACATTCTTTTAATATTCTAGCATATACCTCGTCTGGACCAGGCGATTTATGAGGCTTCAGTTTGTTAATTTCTTTAAGCACATCGTTACTAGTAATATTGATATTCATCAACATATTTTCTATACTGTCGTTATATACCTTATGAACTTCTGGAAACTGTGCTAGGTTTTCATTTGTGAATACGGAGCGAAAATGACTATTTAACGTACTACACATTTCTAACTCATCATCAGTCATTTCTCCTGTCGTAGTTTTAAGGGGACCTATTGTATCTCTAACCTTTGATTTATACAGTTGATAAAAAGCTTTGGGGTTATTTTTCGATTCGTTTGCTACCTTGATTTCATAATTTCTCTTTGCTTTCCTAATTTCTGTTTTTACCTGTCTTGTTAGGTTCTGATAGTAACCAAGTAAGTGATTTTCGCCTTTCTTAACTTTTCTATATACTCCTTTCTTTTTCCCTAGAAGATCTAAGAGTCTATTATTCATCCATTTTGGTTGGTTCCGTATCGATCTGAATTTTCTTTTAGGGATGTGTTTATTTTGGGCATTATTGATTGTCGCAATAAATTGTTCATAAGTAGCTGCTAAATTAAATTCGGGGTTATCCCGTCCTAAGTTGACAGTTTCCAGAGGTGTGGGGGGGATTAATCTTTTGACCATAGGGTCATCCCTTAGGTCTCTCCTTAAGCTACCGTAATTAGCCTTCCTAAAATCCGGGATCAAGGCCGAATTTTCCTTCTTCCTGCCATCCCATATTATGTTAAAATATATGGCTTTATGATCACTGTTTCCTAGTTCGTCTCCAATCCCAAGGTTCGTCTCCAATCCCGAAAGCTAAGGTGCTCCTTTGTTACCCTTTCTCCTGTGTGATTTTATCAAGATTTATCTTATCCACGTTTCCTTTGTGGATCTACGTGAAACCTAAACTAAGTATACTTTTTGTACAGTATATCTTCACTATGTGCAGTAAACATTGTATCAGTGTATACCACCACCACACCCTAGCCACTACCACCACTTACCACCACAGTAGAAGTTGTTGTCAGTGTCATTGAGTACACCGTCCACCACACTGAAGATTGTACACTCATACTTATCCTCAGCTGTGGTCTTCAGATTGTACCCCTCACCGGAGAGCTGCATAGAGGCCAGTCCGCAGTGCAGGCGAGAAGAGAACTGGGTGACGAGTTGGTTAATTATAATGTATATAAATGAGCCCCCTTTTAAGAAAACACTAATAATTAAAATATTAACTACAACAATAAGGATTACCTTATATAAGCATTTATATAATTAGAAACATATTTAGCAAACATTTACTAATTTAGATTATTTACTTAGATAAACATTTATTTAACGAGCCCATATTGAACATTAGTTCAGAATACATACTTCCTTCACCACCGCGATAGAACCAGTGGCAGCATTGTTCTTATATCTCTGGTAAAGCTTCTCATCCAGGGCGATAGTTCCTCCTAACACCATCACCACGCCCACCACCACGCCCACACACAGCATCTATGGAAGGAACAAAAATGGAAATCATACGTTAGGATTAATATTTTTTTAATGATATGTATAATAAATTAAATCTGTACGATGTCTACAGTGAGAATTTATTACATTAACGTCTTTGAGTCTGGGAAATAATTGTATATAAACACAAATAAACTTGAATTATATGTAAATATACAAATATATGATACAAAAATTAACTGGAAATAAACTGAAACACTACAGAATAAATTCCTTGTGTGATCAGAGAAATAAATTGACGTTCCCACATACAGAAAATACATTTTTATCTATGCTAATTTACTGATTTATTTGTTTGTAGTAATGGTAAAGTTATACTCTCGTAACAGTCACTCGAAAAACTATCTCTAGAAAATTGTCTTAAAAAGATATAACAGAACGGACGAAGGATTTTGACAACCCTATCGAGATAACAGGAGTCATAGTGTTCATTCTGAATTTCACGGATCACCCCAAGTAGAGATAATTTATTTGAGTGACTGTACTGTACATTCAAACATGCATAGACTTAAGTTTGGTACAGTTTAAGACTCTTCTAGCTGCTACAGTCCTTTTACATCTTTCATGACCCATTAAATATATATAATGAATGTATTTAATTATAATTAACATTAGACATCAAAATTTTAATCTTGTATGATGAAAATACACTGATATATATTTCTTGTCTGCCTGTAAAACATTGTGACGGTTCCTTGTGAATCATTACCAGACTACTGATTGAAGTCAGGTGGGGGAGGGCAGGTGAGGTATGAAAAGCGTTGATATTAAGTCGACAAAAATAACATTATTAAACGAATGTAATTTGTGGATCTGGCGTCTTTACACCCGACAAAACTCCCTTAGATGGTGGTTGGATAACTTCGTTGGCAACTGACAGTGTCCAATGCCACATTTCCGTTAATTATTTTATTATTTTAATTTTGGTTTACCCGATTTGAAAAAAAAAGTGGCTACAAACATCTGAGGGATCCCACACTATGTTGTCATCAAGTTTCATAGAAGTCGGTAAAGCCGATTTCTGACCTCCTTACAGGCATGTGCTTTGGAATATAAGGCAAACTGCCAATTCGAAGGACTTAGTGGCAAATATTATTATTATTATTATTATTGTTATTATTATTAGTGTTTTCTTTTTGAGGGGGACACATCGTGTTAAAAATGCAAGATGTGATTTTTTCGTAATCAATAACCTCTAATACAACGAGGTGCAAAGATTTAGTAATGTAACATATTTGTATCTGGATATACTAATAAGTCTAATGTATATGCTAATAAGACTAGTGTATATGCTAATAAGACTACTGTGTATACTAATCTAGAACAGGCACTTACACATCAGTTATTGAAGCACATTACTACATCAACGTTATTGTTCTCAAAGTGGTGATATGTGTCACTTAGTTCTTTATTTATGGTGTTTAATTTCGCAATCCTCCAATATTAATACACAGCAGCAGTACTATAAATATTAAAGTATATATGTGAATGGATTAAGACCTGGAACAAAGAAAATGGGTTCATAGCAACGGGTAGCTTTAATATTCAAGACACATCAAAGGAAATTGTATTAAGAATATTTATTACCGACTGACGTGTTGGTTTGTAGGTCATTAATAGTTAATGTAATAATTGTGTTTGATTACTTTAGTAAGTAAAAATATGTAAAATTTGTGAATATGAGGTTTATTTTATTTACGTACACACACACACACACACAGAGGGAACGATAATTTACATGAATGTTGAAGTTCCCACATCTGGCAATAATAGAACCCCCTCGGAGCTGAATTTATGATATCACCGTTATTTACAGTAGGTCGCGTTTCTTTTGTATACTTGTATTTATAAAGTCCCCCCCAAAAAAGTATCGTTAGATTTCTCATCGCTACAATTTGGAACGCTAGACGAAATGTTTTGATATGATCCACAGTGTATCACCATAAGTCTGTTCCCTATATCAGCAACAGCTAGAGGTGGAGGTACGATTGGGGGAGGGAGTCGTCCTTGTATGATAAACTGGGTAGAAACAAGGGATATGTTACCAAGCCGCTGACTGATGATTACAATAACACTGATTTATGAAGAGTGACTAAGCAAATATTACTTGATAGTATGAGTGAACAGCTACAGCAATATACAATATATTAATCTACATGGGATCTACCATGTTGCTGATATGTTAATTGTATTGTGGTTGAGAAGTTTCAGTGTGGCACAGTGGTTTCATGGCGCCTATCTCATCGTGACGTTGTGGGTTCGCTCACCCCAGTTCGCCATGCTGTCTAAGCGTCACGTATACCCTCGTTGTGAAGGGTATTATAGTACCTCTCACATCTTGCCATGTCTTCCCAATAATTCTTCGCTCCATTGGATGTAAGATCTTGTTGATAACTGGCATGGCGTTGGTATCCATGTATGACATCCACTCCAAGTCATGTAATATCTGAAGCCTGGAAGGATTCACATCATTTGAAATCGTATATGTTTATTCATTCTCAGAAACACGTCAGGTAACATTGCTCGGAAAACATCGACCCCATGACAAAGTGTTTTAGGTGTAGAAAAATACAAACTAGTACAGAGTTTATGTTATATGTATAATGTATTGGGTCAAATAAAAGTGCAACACTTAAATAATAACACCGTCACCCTCAGCTGTGACATCAAACAAACGTGGGAGCGATTGGCACGTCACCAAAACATTTGCGGCCAACAAGCGAAACTACGCGATGATGCAGCTCAATGGGAGGTTTGCTGGGTAATAGAATTTACGTTCACGTCATCATCCGATCACACTGTTCTTTAAGAGGTTTGCCGGGGTAAAGGAATTTCCGAAAACAATGCCGTCTTTTGGGAGCTTCCGGATATGGGGGCTTCAATCTGTATTAAAAAAATAAGTACAGTGAGCCAACACGGTGGGAATGTCCCATCCCAACAGGTGGAACTGATCATGGTTGGCGGCTTTATACACAAATCACTAATGTGAGAACAAGATTAAATTATAATAAAAACATATATTTATGAGACCAATACTGTAGAAAATAATATTTGGTTACTATATTTCTTTATCGTGAATGTATGGAATGACCCTCCCTCATCTCAGTGGGCCACATGAGTGACCCTCCCTCAACTCAGTGGGCCACATGAGTGAATCTCCCTCAACTCAGTGGGCCACATGAGTGACCCTCCCTCAACTCAGTGGGCCACATGGATTCTATATCTACGAATCAGGTACTTGGAAAATTAAAAAAGAGAGAGAGAGACAATCGAAGTCTTCTCACAGTAATGAGACAGGTTCATTGAGTCCCCTGAAGCTCCGACACCTGCTTTGAGGTGTTTTGTGAATCAGTGTCATGAACAGCGACGGTCGAACGGTGAGTCAGTTTGTTTACTACTGTCGTTGAGTTAACAACTGCCACAGTGAAGTGTTATAGTGTTTAATCGTTGCTGATGGGAAAATAAAACTAAGAGGTAAGTGGTGGCCAAAGCGAGTTATATTTGTTGAGGTTAATGTGTTAAATATGAGGATGTACAGTGAGTGGTACGGTGAGGACTGGGGCTGACTCGGCTTATAACACAACCAACTTCTACAACTATATAACATTACCTTATACCCCTAAAAAACTCTTACCAATCACTCCACAAAAAATGCTTATAACTTTCCACAAGGCCTTGGCGGAAAACATAGATAAATTGTCATAGTTAAATGAATAATAAGCAAATTTTGGCAGTTTATTTACAATATGGCGCCTCGGTCCACCCGCTGGCAGTGAAAGCATAATAAAGGACTGTAGATGTTTCCTAAAAATAATAAAAATTGTTTTAAATACGAATCAAACATTATCTTATTTAGGAATGATTCGTCAAGTAGTATTTGAATACTTTTAACCTTTGTGAAGCTAATCAATCCCTCCCTGCCTATGTTTACATTGTCAGCTGGTGGAGTGAAAGAAGACATATTGTAAACTGGATTTAAAAAAAATTTCGCATCAAATATAAGCTGTTTAATACAAGTGAATAGTTTGGTAGGGCACCTTGCATATTTTTTAGCATCGAATTAAGGAAAGCTAACGTAACCAAACAACTTTACCATTAATTTTAGGTAAATTTACTGTTTGGGACAACCACCAAATCTCGAGAATGTTATCTTTGCAGTCAATAGTTCAGACAATACTGAGACGCTTTTTTTCTATGACCTAAAAGTGACCTAACCTAACCTAACCGGTGTAGCTCCGCCTCCTAGACCTCCCCCGGCATATATAAGTCATTTCCCAGGGTAGTATATAGAAGAAAAAAAGTTGCATAATCATTCAGTCTATCGATTGGTAAAAAAAATGCAAATATTCCGCGGTTGTACGAAACTGCAATAATACCTATATACTGTATTAGCGAGCTGATGAAAATTTCCAAGTCTGTCAGCAATCGGGTTGGACGGTGACAGAAACACACATCATGCTTGTAACAGTTTATGCAGATTAAATTGAGAATAAGCGGCATCTGCATTAATCCCTTACAACATGTTGTGTGTTGATGTCGCCGTCTGGCCAAGCTTAAAGCAAAATTTCATGTTTAAGTGTTGCTCAAACTGTAACATTTCTACAAATGCGAAAGATGTAGCAGACATGTTCACATTCAAAGTCATGCCTCGGTGCACTGGAGCTTATTGTATTAGTGTCTGGTCGCCCATGGGCCTAACCTTTTTTCAATCATTCCTTGATAGTGGTACCAGTCACTGAATTTGTTATCATCTTTCGTATGTTTGTAAAGAAACAAACATTGTTAATGGACAGACAAGACGGACGCATGACAATTATTTATACTGAAATATTTTTTAAAAATTAAACATGCAATTCCTGTGAGGGTTAAGATTTTGTAAAGGTCAACAACCATGGAACTCTATATTTGCCTTATTTACCTAATGGCCACTCACTAGATGTAACCATACCGAGGGAAGGAGGCCAGTAGTCTGTGTAGGATCCTTCTATTTTTCTTTATAATTTTGTCTATGGCTTTTTTGATGCCCAATATGGTTCTTGATTCCACAGTTTGGGCTGGTAGACCTTTCCACAGGTCGACCACCCTCTGTGTGTAAAAAAATATTTTCTTATATTCAATCTGCGCGATAACTTGGCAAGCTTGTAGTTATATCCTCTCGTGTTGGTGTTGTGCCTTGTGTGAAGAGTTGTTAGTACTTGGGCCCTCAGTCGACTTAGATAATAAAGATGACATAGTTCAGGAATCATCTTCGTCTCTCTGTGTTGCATTTTTTGGATCACCTGAAGAATCATCGCCCCAGCGTATTTCACCTGAAGATCAACTACCTTAATGCTAACTTAACCTAACCTAAACCTATTCTATCCTAACCTAAATCTAACCTAACATATCCTAATCTAACCTCATCCTCCCAAAATAGTTTTAGGGTGGTTTAATCTTTAGGTTAAATAAGCTGGGGCGATGATTCTTCAGGTGATCCCACTTTTTCTAGGTATATCAGATGATTCTGGAGGTAGAGGTTCAATGCCTGGTTAGGTTAAGTTAGACATAATGGTATATATTGATATTTGAGAGTAGTTAAGTTTAGTTCTTGGCAGAAAATTATTTTCTCCACCAATTTCTTGATAAACTGAAGAACTTTTCATCTCTTCAAATGTTTCCTAACTCGACTCCTTAACATAAAACCTTGTTCTCAAAAAGTAGACTATATGAAGTTTTCTTTAATATTTAAGTTAAGTTTTGTCAGTTTTTTTTTCATGTTTTTATCCCACAGTTTCCCTCTACTTGAAACCCCTGCCCACGTTGTGTGATCAAAATTGCAGTCCTTTAAATTAAATAGAAAAGTTAAAAAAAATAAATAAATAAATATAAATTTCCGACAAAAACGATATAGATTAAAGTATTCTTATTTTCTTGCTTTATCTTCTTGTATACAAATCAATATAGAGTTCTGTGGTTGACTTTTCCGAATCTTCACCTGTGTGACTAATTTGCAGGTTTTCTCGACTTGGGGAAGAAGTTGTTTTCAGCAGATACCATAAATAGTTAGAAAGCTGGTAGCCTATGTGGGAAACTCTTGGTTAATATTACTTAACAACAATGGGCTTTCACATAAAGCATATTAAAGCATTATAACCTAGAATAATGACTGAAACCTGTCAGTGGGCAGGACTATGAGTGATATAAGGACATACTGTACAAGTATTTGGCATTAGTGATGGATCGGATGTCAGATTACTGACATCCATCATAATTTGGCATCGCTCATGTAGTTTGTTTTAGTGAGTTACTCTTTGGGTTCCGACCATTATGACTTCTGGTACTTCATTGTGTCAAGTTCATGGATGGAAATATCCACCATCCCTTGTGTTACTGAATAGAATATTGATTTAAATATCAATACATTTGTATATAATTAGACTAATTGAAGCAGAATTGTGGCCTCACTCATGAATGTTGTTTCAGACAGGATGGTCCCTGGCCCAGGACATGACGGGTGACGCCAAGGCTTCCTCTACCACCAGGCCATGGTGAGTACTATTTCTGCTACTCTTATTATGAGACAACGGACAAGTATCTTTATAAATTTTGGTGTTACCTAAAAACATTGTAAGTATCATCGTTGTTCCTGCTAGGTGATGTTTACAATTGTTGGTTAAAGTTAAGGAAAGGGTTGCCACTTTTTTTTTTTGGTGGGAGGGGGCAGAATATTTTTGGGGATGTTTGTTGTAATGTAAAAAAAAACAGCAATAGCACTTTTTATTTTATTATTCATTAATTGAAAACGAGAGCCTGGATGTTCAGAGAAATAACCCTTTTTTTTTCTTTTTTCTTTTTTTTTTTTACGTTTCGATAGGTCTGGTTAGGTTATGTTAGGTTAAGCTAGCGATTGGTTAGTTATATTCAGTTAGGTTAAGTTAGGTTAGTTTCTATAGGTTAGGTTAAGTTAAGCTAGGTTAGGTTAATAGTATGGTGGTTAATCTTTTCGTAAGATAAGTTGGGAAGGGGGAAAGGAATCTGGTGATCCAATGAAAATTCACCGTAAAACTCTCAAAATATGTCGGAATGTGTTACATTTTATTCCATAAAAACCTTCACATTAACTGGGCATATTTGGCACTCCATTCAACAGGAACCAGCCATTTTCTCCAACACTTCATTCTATAAAGAAAATCGACAAACTGACAAAATCCGAAAAACAACATAAAATACCAAAATATTGATACAAATCTAAAAGAAAATTCAAATTTTTAGATTAATCATTCCTTAAACTGTAGATTTAGCCTAAAATTCCCTAAAGAAAATCCCAAAACAATGTAAAAATAATAAGACATCACATAACAACCCCCCCCCCTCAAAAAAAAAATCTCGGAATATTAAAAAAAACAAAAATCCAAGAAACGCCAAATTTCATATAACTGAGGAATCCTTAAGAGCAGAAAATACACCAGTAAGAACGAAACTTAATACACACTGTAAAATCTTCCATAGCGTGTACAGTAGGTTCCCAAACTAACCTAAAATCCATCTCTCAAGAAAGTACAAAACCCATTGAAAATTTAAAACAAATATTACAAGAAAAAAATTCCTAAAAGTGAACAAATTAAAAAAATCATTTAAATTTCCCATAAAATTCTCAAAATGAAACGGTCTATCGGTTCTGTTTAGATACCAAAGAGAAGATAAATTCCAAGAAAGAAAATAATTAATAAAATATTGAAAACAGAAATCACAACACAATTATGAATAACTTACAATTAACAACAGTAGAAATTTGCCCAAATACATAACATCCCAATAAACATGGAAGAAAATATATATAATTACAAAAACAAAACCATGACATACAATCCCACAATCCCATAACTGACCATATATAAATTCATACCTTTTCAAACGATTGAAAGTTGAAATGGTGTATTAGTTGACACGAATCATTTTTGTGACATAAATTAACATAATCTAATATCTCTCTCTTTTTGTCTTAATTATCATCATCTACTCTGATAATCGTACTAAAGTTATCTATGTTTATCTACCAATGTATTTACTCACCAATGTGGCTTTATGAGAGAGGTAGATGCAAGTTACGTTTGTGTATACTAGCTTCTGGTAACAGCTAAAGCAGGGAAGTACTATAGCTTGGGTTTAGCGAGCGCCTCGGGGGAGGTTACCGTCCATCCACACCGTCGTCCACACACAAACTGATGATTGACATTGTTGCTCTGGAATTTGGGACTGAGCGCCGACACACACACACACGTTTCCCATTGTATGTCGGCGTGAAAGGTCTCTTTAACCCTTAGGTGCTGAATAAAATGGTCTGTCGTTAACCGAATAACATATTAAAAGTGTCGTCCCATAGTGAAAGGATTAGAACAAAGGTTTGCACATACATATGCATATTCCCTCCCCCCTTATCCACGTGCACACACACACAAACAAGGTAGGCAAAACGTATGAAGCAGCATGGAATTTTAAAATGTCATATATTTTCAAGAGTTGTGTATTGCGAAAATACAGCTATGCTTATGTTCGTGGGGTTTTTTTCAGTTGTCTCTGCTTGTGAATTAGTGACATCGAGAATGATAAAAGTATATCCCCTCTAGTTTGTATCTGACGTTGTATCTAAAATTTGTATATGAAAGTCCAGGATTCAGAATCACAAAGGTTCGTAAGTTAAATATTTCTGATAGTTGAAGATATATTTTACCTAAATTCAAAGAGTTAAGTCCCTTTAAAGTATCTTTCTTACCTAATCAAAGGTTAACCATTTAGTTGCTATAAAAGTCTTCCACTAGCAGGGATATTCACCAGAAGAATCTTTATAGACCAAAGTTTCCATCCATAGAAGGCGTGAAAAAGAATCAAGAATATTATCTTTCGAGGAATAATCACCCCTTGAACCTCTGTGAACTAAAGTGTGAACATTTATCTTTGTTCTTTATTGATCCTAGATGGCACACTTATACAGTCAAAGTGTATGAATCTTAGCAACACACAAATAACACTTCAGTCTTGAGAGGGGTGAATAAACTTTCTTGAAACTTTCGGTAAAGGACATAGTATTTCCTCAAGTATTCAGTCGAATTTTATGTTAAAATCTTTATTTACATGTCATAATTTTTAACTGTTTGTTGCTTAGCGTTATTACTCATCTTAATAATCGCTCAAAGAGTTTAATTGATAAAGCGCAAAAATACCCATACATCATCATCATCATCATCATCATCATCATCATCATCATCATTATCAGAACAATATTAACGGTTTGTATACATTTTTTTTATTATTATTAATCCCTTGAGTACGATGACTTAATATAACGAATACAGTGTTATTATATGCAAGGGATTTAGCCATTGTTTTCAGAAGGATAAAAACATCGCACAGAAGGGAATAAAAACAGGAAGGATGCAGTACAAAAGATATTTTACAGCTTGAGGGGAAAAAAAGATGATTGGCATCCCAGTTACTTTCGAAATGTCTTTTTAGAGAAAATAAATAGTATTCCCAGGCGAAACACTGTAGGCTACATATATACTGTGATGGATCAGTATTATGTAACGGTCAAGCTGGATGTGGTGTTTTTATAAGTGAATATTTTATCGATGAGTGTTATGCAGATGAAACAGTTTGTAAAAGAATTAGTAATAACACATCCACGCTGGATGAATTACACGCAATATGTGAAGGATTCCAGGTTGCTATAGAGAAATGTAAAGAAACTTATAGTTTTGTTGATAGGAAAAGTGCATTGGAAGCTTTGCAAAGTAAAAATCCATGTATCTTTCATATCGTTAATATCTGTAAACGACTGGTCTAGTAATGCAAGAAATGGAGTGTACTGTGCAGCTTGTATGGATTCCATCACATGTGGGGATTAATTTAAATGGAATGGCTGACAAATTGGTCAAAAAAGCTGCAGAAAAGATGTAAATAGATACTGTTAGCAATGGAAGTATTAGAACGATAAAGAGGGAAATGAAAAGAAAAAGAGAGGAATGGGAAAAAAGCAAGAAAAGAAGTGATTGCCATATGTAGCGAGAGTTTTCAGCACTATTTGTATGTTTTACAAAACACCAATGTAACTTATGGGACTAACTTACCATCTGTTGATACTGTTATAATGAGACTAAGATTGGGATACAAATATTACTGGAGGGGCGGGTCAAGTGTGTCATCTTAGGGATGCCCATATACTACAACATTATGTATTAGGATGTGAAAAAGTCCAACCATACAGGAACAGTGAGATCACTTCTTTAAAGAAACAAGTTTGTTGGATGATTAATAATGGAAAAATTAAAGTAACTCGCAATTTATAAATATTTTGCTCCAAGTATATGACATTAATTTTGTGTAGGGTTACATTATCTGCTTTTTAATGTAGTACAGTATTCATGCCAAAATGAACTATTTAATTGATGTAAAAATAATTATTGTATTAACATTTATAACTTTTTGTAAACCCCAGAAGTGGATGACAAGGGTGACGGCGGGAGTCACCCTCATGATACGAGTGAATAAAAGAGAGAGAGAATATTTACATAATTGATTCGTTTGCTGTTGGCATTTTATTTTTTTATACTAACAATTACAACTATATATATATATATGTGTGTGTGTGTGTGTGTGTGTGCTGATAACCACAAGGAAAAAAAGAAAACACGAAGTTCCCAAGCACTTTCGTGTATTTCACATCTTCAGGGGTGAGTACAGACTAAGAAGAAGTACAGAACAAGTTATATATATACAGAGGAGGGTGACATTAAGTCCACAGTAGTCCGGTATAGGTAATGACCCTACTTATCTTCACAAAAGCACCGCAGCGGTCGGTAATCAGGTCAGAGGGTAAGCTGCCCCAACCTTCTCACCTGGTCACAAATCTTCTTAATTATATATATATATATATATATATATATATATATATATATATATATATATATATATATATATATATATATATATATATATATATATATTTATTATTTATTTATTTATTTATTTATTTATTTATTTATTTATTTATTTATTTTTATTTATTTATTTATTTATTTATTTATTTATTTATTTATTTATTTATTTATTTATTTATTTATTTATTTATTTATTTATTTATTTATTTATTTATTTATTTATTTATTTATTTATTTATTTATTTATTTATTTATTTATTTATTTATTTATTTATTTATTTATTTATTTATTTATTTATTTATTTATTTATTTATTTATTTATTTATTTATTTATTTATTTATTTATTTATTTATTTATTTATTTATTTATTTATTTATTTATTTATTTATTTATTTATTTATTTATTTATTTATTTATTTATATATATATATATTGTTTATGTTCACTGTCTAAAATATATTTCATTTACTCAATTATATTTTCTAAGTTACTGCTGATTGACTGAAGTTGTCAACACCGTTACTTACATTTTATACTTCTAACTTCATATATCTCCACAGTATCTTAACGTGATTCACCTCAAATACCCTAACAAGTTGTTGTGAAAAAAATTATAAATACACCCAACTCACATGGGCTATTTATACAATCAGTGGATCACCTGAAGCTTAGACATCCCAACTTGCTTCACCTGATGATTAAATACCCTAAGGCTAAACCATTTGCTAAACCTAACCTAACCAAACCTAACTCTAAACTTACCTTAACCTAACCTCCCAGATAGTGTGTGGCTGATGACATGACTTGTTGATAACATGACTGGTTGATGACATGACCGGTTGATGACTTGACTGGTTGATGACATGACTATGCTAATGACATGACTGGCTGATGACATGACTTGTTGATGACATGACTTGTTGATGACATGACTGGTTGATGACTTGACTGGTTGATGACATGACTAGTTGATGACATGACTAAGGCAATATAAAACTGACGAATTATTGTGTACACTCAGGTAACACGATAAATAATTCAAATCCGTATATGAACCAAGAGAAAAAAAATAATTAAAATAAACAAAATCTAAAATAATAGTCGTAAAAGTAACAATATCCAGTAGCGAGTAATATTCCTGATGCTTTTATTAATCCATCAAATATTTACGAAATTTATATCAGGAATTTAATCTAACCCGTGACGAAAACTTCACTGCGGCTCTTCGAAGTTTTCCAATTACATTTGATCAAGATTAAGTTGTGGTGTTTACTTTCATCACGGTCATGTAGTCATAAAGGGACATATTTCTGATGAGTTGTGATTGCTGTGCTAAGTCATGTTCAATTCTCTCACTCTCTAACTTTTTTAATATTGTTAATGGGAAGTCATGCGTGATAGTCCAAATACGAGGAATTAATTTGTAAATGGTGTGTGTGTGTGTGTGTGTAGGCAAAACACGTTGAAAAACTGATCATAGGACGCTAAAAGGATGCCTCTACTTGCTTTGTATGTAAATAAATTAAATATTTACCGTAAATATTCCAATAAATCTGCCGTGACGGGGTTCGGACCATGTTTTCGTTTGCTCCTCGTTCTTTCACGTCACAGAAAAACATAAAATTACACCTTGATGCTTCAATAAGCTTGCTTTCATTGGCACCAGATATCAAAATAAGTACTTTCTGTTTAATATGGCAGGGGTCTGGGGGGCTTAGCTAAGAAGTTAAGTAAGGGTAGGTAGTTTCTTTGGTTGGTTAGGTCAGGTTCTGTTCGGCTCTGCGCATTGTTTTATCGTTTTTATTACTTACTGTCATCCAAAGAACATCTGTGGAAAAAATTAACAAAATCTAACAACCTCTTGTGGTGTTAGCTATATGCTCCAGGATTAACAGACTTAATATTCTATGCACAAACACTGATATTCTCGCGAGTTTTAAATGAAACATACAATATACGAGTTACTCCCTTCAAAGCAATTATTATTTTCTATAACGCATAACCATAGAAAACTTAAATACTACCTTGATAAACTATTTTGTTTATGTAATTGTAATATAAATCATTATAAACCATAAGAGATCATAGAGATGAGTACTAACGTGAATAGTAGCTGGTGGAATGAGGTTGTAGTTGAAAGAAGATTTTTTCTGGTTTTTCCTTCGTGTTTGTCCTTTGTCGTTGTTGTTTTGGCGATGCTGGTGGTGGTGGCGGTGGTGATAGTGGCGGTGATGGTGGTGGTGGCGGCGGTGAGGGTAGCATAATAATAAATAATAATAATTATTAACGGCTTATTGAAAGAGCTTGGCAGCCAGAAGGCTGAAAATATACAGTTACATATTTGGGGAATGGGTTTCGAATTACAAATAATATACAAGTAACATAAGTGATACAAATAAGATATATAATAACTAGATGGGGAAAAGCTCAAACTACAGTGCATTTCAACATAGTGACAGTGCAAGAAGTAGTATTTACTGGGAGTGAATACACTGGTTTATTACAAGTTATTGATAATTTTTACAATGGTTGGGACTGGGCTGTTCTTATAGCGATCAGTTCGTGCACGTATGGGTTGGATGCGGTTGTGGTGTCGAACAGCAATTCTAGGGCTAGGGATCTCAGGTGGTCGTAGGAGCCGGTGTCGAGGATGGTGTAGAAGCTTCTTACCAAATTTGCAGATGAGGTCGTGGTGATGGTCAGTGAGAGTCAAAAGGGTCAGTGTGTTGAGCGCTTCTTGATGTGTGGAGTAGGAAGGGGAGAGAATAATCTTGCATGCCCTCTTTTGCACTTTTTCTAGGTGTTTACGTTGTGTGGCATTTAGGGAGGAAGACCAGGTAGGGGAGGCATAGGTGAGCTTGGGAAGTATGAATGTTGTGTAAACACCGAGGAGCTCGGGTGCAGGAACTCCGAGGGACTTGACTTGAGTCGGCGGAGGAGGTGGAGACGGAAACTGGAGGATTTGACAACTTCACTGACGTGTGGTTTCCAATTTAGTTTGTTGTCTATGGTGACGCCGAGGAGCTTCGTGGGATCTACAACCTGGAGTGTGTTCGGACCTAGAGTAATGGAAGGAGGTGGGATAATGTCGGAGGAGAGGTTGATGTGCATAACCATGGACTTGGTGTGGTTGATGGTGACATGGTTGTTGGTGGCCCAGTTTTGGAGACTGTTCAATAAATCCTGAAGGGCGGTATAGTCTGGAGCAGAATTGTTGACACTGATCCCAATGGTGGAGTCGTCGACATATTTCCAGCGAGCAGGGGTTTCTCTTAGGGCATCATTGATGAGCATAAGGAAGCAGAGTGGTCCCATCTTGGTGCCTTGGGGGACGCCACAGGTGAGTGACTGAAAGGTGGACACAGCCCCTCGGAAGCGTACAGCTTGGCGTCGGTCACTGAGGAAATCTGTAAGCCATGGTATAAGACTTCTCCGAAGCCTGAGGTCAATAGCTTTGTTGATGATTATATTGTGGTCGACTAGGTCGAATGGTTTAGTGAAATCAATGAAGGCGACAGCTACAGACGTTTTTCGTTTCTCGAGATGGCGGTATATGTAATCGAGAAAGCTGACAAGACAGTGAGTGGTGGAGGAAGTTTTCATATTGCCAAAATGCTGAGGGTCTACCACTCCTGCAATATCAGCATAAGCCCAGTCGAACACAAAACTTTCACAGATTAGGCTGGGTATTGGGGTGATTGCAATAGGTCGTAGCTGATTTAAGGATTGTGGGCTGGTTGACTTGGGCACTGGTGATACAAAAGAGGTCTTCCAGTCAGCTGGGCATCTGGCTTGACTGAGAGAAGCATTAATGATGGAGCATAGGGGTTTAGCAAGCTCCGGGGAGAACTCCTTGAAGAGTTTCATTGGTAAGTCAATGGGGGTGGTAGTTTGTCCAGGCGTTTTGCTACTTCAAATTCTTCTACTAAGTCAGTGGGAAGGCGGGCTGGTAGGTAAGCAGGAAGAGTGGTTGTGTCAAGCCGGGGGAGCGTCTGGCATATAGTAGCGAAATGGTTATTTGATTGCTCAGCTGCGTCAACATTAGTGAGATGGCTAAGGAAGGGGAGGGGGTGTGTCTTATTGTTTAGTCCACAGAGTTCTTTAAGCTTACCACACCATTGACTGATGTTGGTCTGCTTCAGGTGTTGTAATTTGGTTGGGTAGTGGGACTTCTTTGCAGTGCGTATTTCGCGGATGACTCGGTTGCGAAGGGACCTGTAGCGGATGTGGTCATTGAGATGAAAGGCTTTTGATCCGAGGTGTGATCCAGGGCAAGTCAGCTGAGTGAGATCTGACGGAC
This sequence comes from Homarus americanus, assembly GCF_018991925.1. NCBI lineage: Eukaryota > Metazoa > Arthropoda > Malacostraca > Decapoda > Nephropidae > Homarus > Homarus americanus. The sequence continues at coordinate 189,756 of NW_024724145.1, read as the reverse complement.
TTCTCAGGGAAGAAGTGGTGGTGAGCTTCCGTGGTGGTGTTGGTATTATTTATCCATTTGGTTTCCACTTCATTCACGCTAAGTACTTCAGTCCAGGGATGGTGAACTATCCACTGCCCGAAGAGGCGCACTGCAGAGTCAGTAATCGGCCTGTAGGTCTTGATGCAGGGTCTCTGTACTTGAGTGGGAGTGGCAGCTGGGGACCAGAGCACTGATTAGTGTGTGCTACACCCGATAGGAGGCATTGGTTGAGGTGGTTGGTACTGGTCCGCTAAGTCAGTTAAGATAAGGTCAAGGGTATTTTGACCGTGTGTGGGGAAATTCACAACTTGTGATAGTGATAGCTAGTCCTGGATATCAGTGGTGTCATTTTCATTATAATCCCCACATAATACTAACTTGGCACATGGGTACCTAACTCTGAGGTGGTCTGAGGTGGTAATGAGATGATTGATAAGGGTGTCTCTGGTGGATGAGCGAGGCGGATGGTATGCCACACAGATTATGATGGAAGCAGTGGCGTGGGTGGGCCCGTGGCACAACACGTACCCATAATGCTTCCACATCTGCTGGGACTTGAACATCCAGGCGTGACGGGCGTAGGTCATCTTGACAGAAGAGGGCAACGCCCCCATCCGCGTCTATGTGAACGAAGGTGATGAAAGAGTTGACATCCCTCAATATGACACGTTTCAGGCACAATTTGCCAAGCCTCACATATGGCAACGACGCTCGCGGCGGCTGACCTGACTGTAGTTGCCAGCTCGTCAAACTTGTTTGCTAGGGAAGTGACGTTGGATAGCAGTAGAGACGGTGGTGATCGTGGTGGTGGTGGTAGTGATGGTGGTGGTGTTAGTGGTGATGGTGGTGGCGACGGTGGTGGTGGCGGCGGTGATGGTAGTGGTGATGGTGGTGGTGTTAGTGACGGTGGCTACGATGGTGGTGGTGACGTGTACAACGCTCGAGGGACTGGACACCGTGAGCAGCAGTCGTCCTATAACACCGCGGTAACACGAGTTCTAAAGAGAGTTTATAACCTTAAGCCTTACAAGAAGCGTTTTAGTAGGGCCGCCGCCTTAATCTTTGATCTAAATTTTTCAAAAGTTTCAAAATCCCAGAGAGAGAGAGAGAGAGACCACAATCTCTCTCCCAGCTGACAAATTATCATCAACACACAGCCAGCCAAGCCCAAAGCCACCATCCTCTCTCTATCACCATCCCTCTCTCACTACCATCCCTCTCTCATCACCACCATCCTCTCTCACTCTTACCACCATCCTCTGTCATCACCACCATCCCTCTCTCACTACACCATCCCTCTCTCACTACCACCATTCATCTCTCATCACCACCATCCCTCTCTCACTACCACCATCCATCTCTCATCACCACCATCCCTCTCTCACTACCACCATTCCTCTCTCATCACCACCATCCCTCTCTCATCACCACCATCCCTCTCTCATTACCACCATTAATATGAAGGTAGTGAATGAGCACAATGCATTTTGGTTAGGAAGTTTAGCTTATTTATTTTCACATGAAGATCACCCACCCTACCCTTAACTTCCCCCCCAAGCAGTATCAGGGTTGTTTATCTTCAGGTGAAATAAGATGGGGTTACCTCATCTCTATTCACCTCTAGAAGAACTGAGAAATGCAGAGAGACCTGGCAGTTGTAGCATTAGTAAATATAACAAATTTTGTGACGAGTGGTACCGGTATGGCCAGCATAAGGAGAGAACCAGACAATGTGATAGGCGAGAATTTGGCTAGGATACAGACACATCTGGCAAGTTAGTAACGCTGTACCCATACCGGAACACTCAGATGTAAACTTTGTGATAAACCTTTAAATCATACGCTTGAACACTATATTATTGAATGTGACACTGCCAAAGACTTCAGGCCACCTGGCTTATTGTATCATGAACTTTGTAATTACTACATTGAATCGGGGGAGCTTAGGGACATTCTTGCTGTTTATCCAAAATTTGCTGCTAGCCCACACTGATTAGTCTTCAATTAGGATATGACGTCCAATGTACAGTATATGAACCACTGTCCTGCGTGGCAGTGAGAAGTGATATCACCCACATGACTCTGACCTATATATACTGTTAATGAATATTTTGTATTTTGTGTATGAACCTCTGTCCTGCGTGGCAGTGAGAAGTGATGCCACCCTCAGTGTCAAGGCCTGACTGAATTACTCAGAATAGGCAAACTGTACTCCAAGCTTTGTTAGTAAATTTGCTAAACTAAAAAAATAAAACCTCTGGTATCTCACAATCAACTTTCCCTTGAACTGATGTGCGAAAGACGAAAGAAAAAAGACCAATAACACTGGAATCTCTATATACACTTAAAGTTTCGTTCGGGGAGAGTTACCAAGGTCACTTAGTACACAAGGGACTTATCTGAGTCTGATGATACGATATAAGTGTGTATGGCCTCGGTTGTTCAGTGGAAACTACGTTTGTAGTACAGGTTCCTTAATGTAGAATAGGCTCCTTTATGTAGTATAGGCTCCTTTATGTAGTATAGGTTCCTTTGTGATAGTATAGGTTCCTTTGTGTAGTATAGGTTCCTTTGTGTAGTATTGGTTCCTTTGTGTAGTATAGGTTCCTTTGTGTAGTATAGGTTCCTTTGTGTAGTATTGACTCCTTTGTGTAGTATTGGTTCCTTTGTGAAGTATAGGTTCCTTTATGCAGTTGTAATGTGGGGGATTTTTAGATGTAAGTATATATAGCGTGACTCTGTCCTCTGTCATCCCAATGGAATCTGAATCAGGAATCTAATGACCCGTGGACTGGACTGCAGGGCCTTTATATGGAGGAGAACCAACCAGGGAATGACCTCTCCCAATTAACACTAAGCTGGGTGTGTCTTGGCAAGGTGTGGTTATAGGTCATATCACCTGGTTAACTCAAGTACTTAGTGGCCGGGGTCAGGTCTCCTGGGTCACAATAGGGTGTGTCAACTTGGTATGTGGGTTACCACCAGGGCATCTATTTACTGTTATGTGTTGTAATTCTCTGGGCTGTAAGCTGTAGTCTGATAAACAATCATTACATAGTATAGGCTCCTTTGTGTAGTATACTGTAGGTTCCTTTGTTTAGTATAGGTTCCTTTGTGTAGTAAAGGTTCCTTTGTGTAGTAGAGGCTCCTTTGTGTAGTATACTGTAGGCTCCTTTGTGTAGTATACTGTAGGTTCCATTGTTTCATCAATTTTCGAATTGGTGGACGAGGGGCACACTTATTGTATGTATATTATGTATGTTGTATGTATACCATGTATGTACTCTATATATACACATTATTTCTCTAGTCAGTAGCGTGTGGCAATGCCCCTGTTTCATGTCACCACACGCTTAGATAAATGTGCCTGGCGACATCTGGAAGCTGCTAATGTACCACTTACCACATGTCGCCTGAGAGGTCAGAGTGAGGTTAGTTGACCTATATAGGAGTGAAAGGAACATAAGAATGGAGGAAACTGCAGCGGGCCTATTGGCCCATACTGGGCAGTCCCGTTTACACCCAACCCCTATTGCTCATATAAGCATCCAACCTATGTTTGAAGCTATTCAGCGTATTCGAGTTAATGATGATATTTGGTAACTTGTTCCATTCATCCACTACTCTGTTTCCAAACCAGTGTTTACCTAATTCTCGCCTAAATCTAAATTTGTCTAATTTAAAACCATTGATACGAGTTCGCTCCTCGTTGGAAAGTTTGAGTACCTTTGTAATGTCCCCTTTGTTTAGCCCTGCCTTCCACTTGTACACCTCTATCAGGTCGCCCCTCGCTCTACTTCTCTCGAGCGAGTGCAAAGGGGACATTACAAATGTACTCAAACTATCCAACCTGTGTTTAAATTGAAAAACCAGTTTGGCGAAATTGGAATTAAACTAATATGAATGAAATTGTTAAATACTAAAGGGCTCCTTTGTGTAGTATAGCTTCCTTTATGATAGTATAGGCTCCTTTGTGTAGTATAGGCTCCTTTATATAGTATAGGTTCCTTTGTGTAGTATACTGTAGGTTCCTTTATATAGTACAGTATAGGCTCCTTTGTGTATTATAAGCTCATTTATATAGTATAGGTTCCTTTGTGTAGTATAGGTTCCTTTATATAGTATAGGCTCCTTTGTGTAGTATAGGTTCCTTTGTGTAGTATAGGCTCCTTTGTGTAGAATAGGTTCCTTTATATAATATAGGTTCTTTTGTGTAGTATCGGCTCCTTTGTGTAGTATACTGAAGGTTCCTTTATATAGTATAGGCTCCTTTGTGTATTATAAGCTCGTTTATATAGTATAGGCTCCTTTGTGTATTATAAGCTCGTTTATATAGTATAGGCTCCTTTGTGTATTATAGGCTCCTTTATATAGTACAGGCTCCTTTATATGGTAAAGGCTCCTTTAAGTTGTATAGGCCCCTTTATGTAGCATAGGTTCCTTTATATACTGTAGTATAGGAATCACTGTTCATTTTACACCCTCGTATAACCAATGTTTTAGTACCATAGTAATAGATCAGTCTTAAACCAATGTCATATAGATATACCTTTATTAGATGACTACCTTTGTTATATATTTACCTTTGTTATATAGGTACCACTGGGTTACTTTTATCATTGTATAATAAATAAGTGTAATATCTTTATTCTGGGTGGGAGAGTAAGACGACAATAACAAATTCCATATATATTTACATAGCATCATGGGGCAAAAACTTCTTGGTTATGTTATGAAAGACGTGTGTAGACAGTGTTAGTTTGAAACACAGTGGGGCATTTCTACAGGTGGGCCTTTACTTGTATAGTACATATTTCTATGATAAGTATAGTACATGTATAGAGTGTCTCAGAAAAATGTCCATGTCAACTCCCTGAGAGATTGTGTTAGAGGGTGGGACGGAGGGAGCAGGGACATTTTTCTGGGACATACTATATATATTCACAGCATGTTATATGTTTCTGGTACAGTATGATACTGTATATGGTGATGATTATGACATACTGGACAGTCATAAGAAGTTCGTATACTAAATACAAAAGAAAATTTGAGCAAATTTTATCTAAAGAGTAATTCTGTACAGTGCAGGGTAGACAATTTATTACATTTATCAATATATAAGTATAAAAAAAATTGTACATTGATTCGTTCAGCTTGAGCAAAGAGAGACAATGAGACTGACAAGTGTTTTCGTTTGTTGTGTCATTTGGAGCTGTATGGTCACATAGAACATAAGTTTTTTTTTCAAGTCTCAATATTTATTTTTCTGTTGACAAAATTATTTATAAAAAAATATTAATGCCATATATGGAAACTTTGTAGTTTGGCCTTGATCAAAAAGAAAAGTAGAAAAAAAAGCACCAGTTACCAATATGATATTTCACAGGAGAATTGACACTGCTTGAGAATGTTACTTGAAAACTAAATCCTCATCCAAAGGGTTAAACTCAAGACTGGTTAAACTGGGAACACAACTTTAGGTGACCACTTGGAGGCTCATTCTCAGATGAACCAAAAATACTAGAATTGGCTCTGGTCTTGTTTATGGAGTAGACTACAGTGCCTGGTAGCTACATCACAGGTAAAAACATAATATTTCCTTGACTTAAAAGTAAAATAATTAAACAGAAACATCAAAATAAATCCAATCGAGGACAAATGAACATAATTAGGAACTTTGTGTATAAGAGCACATTGTTATCTGACACGAGATAAGTCATTCCAATCTTAATATGTAACACTTGGTATTGTCTGACACCAAACATATACTGGCACGTTATGTATGGCACACATTAATACATCGTTTATGCCACTAATTGTGTTTTAGTATCCCTTTCGTCTTGTTCTTTTGGTCCAGGTTTCTTAAGAACGAATGAGCGTTCAGGTGGGTCCTGCACTAGGTAGATGATCAGGTCACAGCCTGGACAGATGCCCTTCAACCTGAAAGTCTTAATATTTATGGTAAATATGGTAGGACAGATGGAAGTGTAACACATGGGACATTCCTCGGGAACCTGACAGCTCGGGATGTTGTACAGAAGGAAGTTGTCACCATCGAGTATTTGGCCACCAGAATTCTGAGTAGCATCTTGTGGAGGAGCTGGGTCTCTCTCTGCGTTAAGCTCAGAGCTATAGGCATCAAGAAATCTCTTTTTCCTTGATTTCGGCATGGATTTGTGTATCATCTTCCTTGGTATGCACTGTCTCTCTCGCAAGCATCCGGAAGTTGAGTCTTTGGTTCGAGAAGGACTTTGTTTTGTTGTAGATGCCGAGTTAACTATGAGAGATTGGTCTTGGGCTGTGATTGAACTTAAATCCCTTATATTCGCGGGAGGTGACGCCTTGCTGACATCTGAGTCCTCCTTCACCTCGTCATCAAAGAGAGACACGTACTGAATCACCTTCTCCAGCATATCTTGGTTGTATGGCAGTGATAGAAGGAAGTCCCCGAATTTTGACTGTATATCAGGACTTTCTAGGGTCTCCTCAAAGGTGTTCTTGGCAACATCAGGATCACTAGTGTTTAGTAAGATTGCTTGGTCAGAGTTTACTGGTAACATTGTATCTATGGTGCTTCTTGGGCTAACAACAGGAGATTTAAAGGACAATTTTCTCTCAGCTTGATGCCCCACAGTCTGCACTGCCTCACTGTGTTGCTTGTCCCCTGCACTACTGAAAGAGGCTTCTTCGGCTTCTACTGTCAAAATGTTTTCTTCACTAATGCTCAAGATATAAGCTTTTCCGGCATTTATCTTTGTCTCTTCTTGTTGAAGAGTTCTCTCCACTTCCTCCACTTCAGAACTTGTGAGTGTTTGTGTTTTCTCTATTCTCCAAGGAACTGAGCTCTCACTTTCTGCTTTAACAGTCTCTTCTGGTTTGTTTTTGTTAGTATTAGTTTTCGACAAACCTACAGAATTCTCACAATCTTTATCAAAGGACTTTTTTCTCCTCTGTTTCAAGTGATGTTTAGTCAAGTTAGTCATCGACTGCATGTTCCTCACAAACTTCCAGCATTTCCTTATTGCCTGTTCCCAGGGACTGTGATGCTCCAGTGCTGAGAACTTTTTGAGGAACTTGGCCATTGTAGAGATGAGATCTGTGGTTGATGGGGATGTGTCTTTACCAGCATAGAAGTTCCTCGTCACAAGACTTTTGCTCATATGGTAAGACACGAAGGAAGTCGGATCAGATGACCACTCGAGGTACTTGTGCTCTCCTGTTGTCTCTTTCTCGCACGGTATGTCTAAGATCTCCATACTCCTGAACTCCCAACAAGTCTTGATGGACAGTTTACAGGCAGCACACTTGATCTGCCCAAAGAAGAGGTGATAGATTGCTTCCTCACTGGGGACAATAATACCACACAACAGGCAAGGGAACTCAAGCTGAGGAGGAAGGTACATGGAAAATCTAGCATTGAGGCAAAGATCTCCGCAGATGTCCTCTTTCTCAGGATTTTTTTTACTGTATGATTGTTTGAGTCTACTCTTCATGGTCAAACTTCTTGGAAATGGTTGAGCTATTGTGGTGACACATGGAGAAGCTCTCCCCTGGATATTGATGTCTTTAAGCTGAGTCTGTCCTGTGGTACTGGTAGATTCCTGAAGCTTAGGCGAGCCTTGTGGTGTGGACGTCACTGCATCTAGAATCGTAAACCCACCTGAGGTACCATGTGTGGCCTCTGGGAAGTCCAGTGACACTTGTGGAATGTTGAGAGAAAGAACTATAGGGGCAGGTGTGTGTTTGGAGGTGGCGAACATGTGTTCTACTGTAGAATATGTGTGTGTTATTACAGAAGGTGTATGTTCTGTCACAGCAGCTGTGTCTTTCATTGCAGCAGTTGGGTCTTCTCCGTAGGGAGTCGTGGGTTCCATGAAGGAATTTGTTAAGGTATCAGTCTTCATATCCACAGCCTCCCCAGAAGTGATCTTGTTAGTGAACACACTGGAAAGCTGCTTCATGAAGTGATTATCAGGTATTACTTCACTAACTGTGCTGCTCGGCTTCGGTATGAGACTGAATATGGGTGGCGTTGGTGGAGGTGTGAGGCTGAGGGATGTGGTGTTTATGGGATTTCTGTCACTGATACAAGAGATGCCTGGATCCACAGAGACTCTAGACAGCTCACTGCGGACTTCACTGACAATAGAAGTGTTGACTCTGGTGTTACTAATGCTGTGGTCGACTGATTGGTTCATGGAAGGATTCGAGTTTATACCATTTAGTTCAGGAGTCTCCGGAGTGTGTTGATTCATGTGTTTTGAGGAGGTGACTGAGCTGTACCTGCAGGAGGAGGCTACCTCAGGTTTGGCAGGTGTGGAATAATCTGTCTCCAACATCCGTGCAAATTTTCCTTGTCGATATTTCTGAGTGAGTTGTTCTCTTTTGTGGCTGTCAGGAGAACCCTTGGCATTCTCTTGTGTTTGTTGACTTTCCCGTCTGTCTGGTTCCCCAGCTTCAATATTCCGCCCCTGCAAGACCTTATTCTTGTATCTGTTTTCCTCGTGCTGTTGACTTCCAATAGTTGTGTGTTGGCACCGAGTTGGTTTCTCACCGTCATTTCCGCCATCTTTTAATTGAGATGGTTGGCTCTGCACGGTTTCTTTGAGGCGATTAACAAATTGCATCACTTCCATATCTGTCTGTATTGCCCTTTCATATTTACAAGTTTTTTGATATCCCATGCTATCCTGTTGGGTAAGTGACAAACTGATGAGCAGGTGATTTTCTTGATGGTCGGTTTGTTTTGATAAATTATTCGAGTGTTCTCCTCCTTCCTGGCCTTGAGAGGGCTGCTGCTGGTCCTCATACCTTCTACTAGCTGCTGAAGACTGAGGTAACTGCTGGATGTTGACCTTCGTAGTCTTAGGTGGCTCTGGTGAGATATAGATCACTTCTGGCTGGGCTGAGAGTTCTCCTTGTTGTTGAAGGAGTTGGAATTGTTGCTGGGGAGGTTGGGGCTGTTGGAATTGTTGCTGAGGAGGCTGGGACTGTTGGAATTGTTTGAATTGTTGCTGGGGAGGCTGGGGTTGTTTGAATTGTTGCTGGGGAGGTTGGGGCTGTTGGAATTGTTGCTGGGGAGGCTGGAACTGTTGGAATTGTTGCTGGGGAGGCTGGAACTGTTGGAATTGTTGCTGGGGAGGCTGGGACTGTTGGAATTGTTGCTGGGATGGATGGGGTTGTCGTTGGTGTGACTTTATTTGTTGTTGGGGAGGCAGGGTTTGTTGTTGGGGAGACTGAGATTGGTGTTGGGGTGACTGGTATTGTTGCTGGGGTGACCGGAACTGTTTGCGGGGAGGGTAATGCTGTTGGTGTTGATCGTGACTCTGTGATCCCTGGTAACTGGCATGTGACTCTCCTCCCTGCTGTTGACGGTGAGGAGCAATTCCTGCAGTTGTTTTCCTCAGGTGCCCAAGTTGCTGCTGATGTGGTTGATGGATAGTATACTGAGGATAGGGCGGCTGGGGATACCTCGTGGAATGTTGCTTGATAAGACAAGAATGAAGTAATGGCTGTGCTTCATGACCCTGCTGTATGTTGTGGCTAGTGCGGAAAGGTCGCTCCATGTCCTGGTGCTGAAGGTGTGGAGGGTGGAATGATCGCCCTAGGTGTTGTTGTTGTTGGTACTGAAAAGTGAAGGGGGATGGTCTCTGTATATGTTGTGTGGGGAGTGATGACTGTTGTTGATCAGGGGCTTCTTGATGTGTATCAGAAGTACTGAAACCAGGTTGCTGCTGATGGTATTTGTTCGGAAGGTTTTGATACTGTTGAGGGTAGGGAAGCCGCTCCTGAGTCGCTTGCTGACAATTTAATGCACGGGGATGTTTCAAACCCTGATGTGGGTAGCATGGCAGTCGAGGATAGTGTTCAGGATACATAGGTTGTGGTTTACCACCTTTATCCATGGTAGATACCTGGAAGAACGACGATGATTCCTGTGGATTCTTTGAGTGCTCCACAGACTGACCACACTGTCGGAATTTGACCTGACTTTGAACCTTCATTTTACAGAAGAAGTTTTCACCGCTGTGGTTTGATTGGTTAACAAGAGGAGGAGGAACAGGAAGAGGAGAGGTCTTCCACCACTCTTCTCCATGCATTCCAGGCTGTTGAGGAGGGGAAAGCTGCCCAACAGGTGACGAGGAGGACATCCAGTGTCTATGAGTCATGCCAGGATGTAAGGGAGGAACCCCTCCATCGCCACCACTAGACAGCGAGACCCTGGGATATCCTGAAGGGCACAACATGAAGTTCTGGTGAGGTCCGTAAGTCTCCCCTTGGCAGCAAGACATACTCTCCTTCACCAGCGTTCTGCAAGAGAAAAATAGTGAATGAGTAAATACATTAGATAAATGAAAACATATTCAGTAAAAGAAGATGAAGGATGTAAGTGAATGAATTAATAGATATGAATGCAAATTAAATAAAATTCAGATAAATGGAATAATTAAATAGATGACTACAAAATTAGTAAAGTAAAATAATTTTAAAAAGTACTGTACAGAGTTATTTATAATTGGCTCGTTAAAATGGTCTTAAACAAAACTAAACTTTTAATCGATGTATACTGTATTTCAAAGATTTAGAACATAAGAATCGAGGAAACTGCAATGGGCCTATTGGCCCATACTGGGCAGTCCCATTTACACCCAACCCCTATCGCTCATATATCCATCTAACCTATGTTTGAAGCTATCCAGCGTATTCAAGTTAATGATGATATTTGGTAACTTGTTCCACTCGTGCACTACTCTATTTCCAAACCAATGTTCACCTATTTCGCACTTAAATCTAAATTTGTTTAACTTAAAATCATTGTTACGAGTTCGCTCCTGGTTGGATAGTTTGAATACCTTTGTAGTGTCACCTTTGTTTAGCCCTGACTTCTATATATAAACCTCGATCATATCGCCCCTCACTCTACGTCTCTGTACTCAAGGTTCCTTATGCCCGGGATTAGTATTGTCATTCTCCTCTGAATTCTTTCTGGGGATTCTATATCCATTCTGTAGTACGGTGACCAGAATTGAACTGCGTAATCCAAGTGAGGTCTCACAAGCGCAATATATCATTTTAGGATGACCTCGCTAGTTTTGTAACTAGCACTCCTTTGTATGAACCCAAGTATTTTATTAGCCTTGTTTTGAGCAAATACACATTGTTTACTTGGCTTAAGATTCCTATTTATCATTTTCCTAAATCTTTCTCACAGTCGGATTTCTCTATAACATCGTTGTTCATCAGGTATCTGTCTTTTTTTTTTTTATGAGAATTAGCCCACCTGGGCACAGATCAAACGACCCACAACGGGGCCTAGGGGGCGAAAAAAAAAGAACAGAAAGAAATTGAAAATAGAGAAGAAAAAGGTTACATTGTGTTAAACTACAATTTAGAACATCTCCAACCAATTCCATCCACTTTACGTACAGCATTAGTCTTTTGTGGGGAACCCTGTCGAAGACTTTGCTAAAGTCAAGGTAAACCACATCATAATCGTGTACATCATCCACTGATTCGAAAACAGTTGAAAAGAATGATGATAGATTTGTCAGACACGACCACCCATTTGTGAAGCCATGTTGATCAATTTGTGTTTCTCGAGGTAATATCAAATTTATTTTAAATTACTATTGCTTCCAGCAATTTGCCTCCAATAAGAACGGCATTTCCATTTTCACAATAAAATATTTAATTTACCAAGTTTCTAAACCAAATCTGTATACAGTGAGTTCTGCTATAACGCGTGTTTTGTCAACGTGAATTGGTTGTAAGGCAATTGATGAATAGAGAACAATATTTGTAAAACACGAACATGTTCAATTGATTTGTGTTTTGTTTGTGAAGAATTGCAGAAATAATTTATGTAACATTTATGTATACAGTATACCTGTACAGTATATGTAAATTGCAAAATTTTAAATAAGAGAGAAAAACAAAATACGTAGCGTTTTAGACCCGCGCGCTCTGTTTACACCACACGATCAGTTTGAAACACGTAGGAAGTTTTTAAGCGTCCTCAGTGATTTTTTATTACTGTTTCTCCAATTTTGTGACTATGGAAAATAAGAATATCTCCGGGAAGCGTTCTGGTGATCGCATTTCCGGTGGTGATCTTAAAAGAAAGGCTATAACACTTGAAGAAAAGTTTGATGTTGTCAAGCGTTTTGAAAATAAGGAAAGAACATGTGATATTGTGCATGCAACGGGAATAAAGGAGTCTACTTTACGCACCATTAGAGACAATGCAGGAAAGATTAAAGCAAGCTGTATTGCTGGAAAAACCTTGAGTGCTAGCAAAAGTGTGAGATCATGGCCAAAGGAACTTGAGGAGATGGAATGGCTTCTAAGTGTTTGGATAGAAGATCAAACGAAAAAGCGATCTGGGACCAAGTTATATTCATATTTTTTCAAGGTAAAGTGTAACATTTACTGTATGATTTCATTATTAGATATGAATGTAACATTTATTTAGGCTGTGCTATCCTTTGTGTTAGGCTAACTACTAAATTTTTTTTCGATTTCGAGTAATCTGCACCTAACCCTATTTTCTCCATAAGCCCTGTTATTTCTATTGCGGGAATTTCTAGAACGCGATGTTTTACAAGAACACAACTATTGCGTTATAGCAGAACTGACTGTACTTAAAAGTGTCACAGAATTGGTAAGGAAACTTAATAATACCTATCTTAAAAATTATTCTGCAGGTTGATTTTGCCATCATGAACTTTAAAGAGTCACTATTTGTTTATCATAAGAAATAAATATGTAATATAAAAGGTTGGGAAATAACTAAGAAAAGTAAAAATACATGAACTCAAGAGACTGCACAGTGGACCACCATAGGGTTCACCAAGTAAATGCGACTTAACAAACAACTGTCAGCACATTTGAAAAATGACTGACCTTACGGGTAACTCAGAATCAGAGGATTTTATCGAAATGATCCAGGACTGTTTCCTAAGTCAACATATAACCGAACCCATCCGGGGTAATAATATACTCGATTTAGTTCTGTCGAACAGAGAAAACCTTATTAGCAATGTTGAGGTAGGGAACGAGCTTGCAAACAGCGATCACAAAGAAATTAGATTCCAGTTAGATTTTCAGGGCAGACGTAAGGAAAATTCCACTAAAGTACCAGATTTCAGAAGGGCAAACTTTGACAGAGGCAGCTGAGGGAGGGGGTGTCGCGCTTGGGGGTGAGCTACATGACCTCGCATGAGGTGACCTCACTCAATGCACCCACAGAGGGCGACCTGGCGGCTGAGACAGACCTGATAACAAGATTGCCGAGTTCCATGACAATTTAAATAAGGAGTTACTTAATGCACAAAGGCAGAACATACCATACAAAAAACTCAGATCAGACAACAATGACCCTAAATGGATAAATAATTATTTAAAGAACATCATTGGCCAAAGGAAGGCTATAGGTAGAAGGATAAATCGTGGCGAAATTTACCTCCGGGATTATTATAAGGTATTGGCGAGTAGGGTTAAAAGCGAGAATAGGAAAGCTAACAGGAATAATGAGGTAAGGATAGCAAGGGAGGCGAAGACAAACCCCAAAGGATTCTACCAAATGTATCAAACTAAAACACGAGAAATGATTGGACCAATGCGGTCGGATACCGGCGAGCTAACTGATAAAGACGGAGAAATGAGCAATAATTTGAATAAATATTTTTCAACAGTTTTCACCACCGAAAATTTAAACAGGATACCCGAGGCACCGACTCTATTCAGAGATAGTGAAAAAAACAAATTAAGCGAGATAGTAGTGACTAGTAACGATGTTAGTAAGCAAACAGACAAACTAAAGCCTAATAAGTCACCTGGTCCCAGTGAGATATTTGCCAGAGTATTAAAGGAATGTAAGGAAGAGCTTAGTATGCCCTTAGCAAAGTTATTTAACAAGTCCTTAAAAACAGGTGTAGTACCAGAATCCTGGAGGATAGCGAATGTAATACTGATTTTCAAGAAGGGGGATAGATCACTATCCTCTAACTACCGCGCAGTCAGTCTAACATCAATAGTAGACAAATTACTGGAAGCAATCATTTCAAACTCTATTCGAAATCACCTGGAGAAGCACCGATTGATCAATGATTCCCAGCATGGCTTCACAAGCGGGCGTTCATGTCTAACTAATCTATTCACATTCTTTTCATCAGTTTTCGAATCAGTGGACGAGGAACACAATTATGATGTGGAATATCTCGACTTTAGCAAAGCCTTCGACAGAGTCCCCCACGAAAGACTAATTAGAAAGGGAGAAGCACATGGCATCAAAGGTAATATCCTTAAATGGATTAGGGCGTGGTTACAGGACAGGAAACAGCGAGTGAGCATAACGGCACTAAATCCCATTGGAGCAACGTCACTAGTGGAGTTCTCCAAGGCTCAGTACTTGGACCATTATTATTTATTATATACATAAATTACATAGATATCGGCATAGACAGCAACGCAAGTAAATTTGCTGATGACACTAAAATAGGACGTGTTATTAAATCTGACGAGGACTCCGCAAAACTACAGGAAGATCTAAACAAATTTTTCGAATGGTCTGAAAAATGGCAGATGAAATTCAAAGTGGACAAATGTAGAGTACTCAGTATAGGAGATGTAAACAGGGAAACCAGTTACCAGATGAACAACGATGCCATTGAGATGCGAGTGAGATTTAGGAGTACTTGTAATGAAGCAGGAACCTTAAGCCAAGTAAACAATGTGTTTTTGCACGTAACAAGGTTAATAAAGTACAATACTTGGCTTCATACAAAGGAGTGTTAGTTACAAGACTAGCGAGGTCATCCTAAAACTGTATCTTGCACTTGTGAGACCACACCTGGATTACGCAGCTCAGTTCTGGTCACCGTATTACAGAATGGATATAGAATCCTTGGATTCAGAGGAGAATGACAAGACTAATCCGGGGCATTGGGAACCTTGAGTATAGAGACAGGTTAAAGCATCTTAATTTGCACTCCCTCGAGAGACGTAGATAGAGGTGTATAAATGGAAGTCAGGGCTAAACAAAGGGGACATTACAAAGGTACTCCAACTATTCAACCAGGAGCGAACTCGTAACAATGGTTTTAAATTAGAAAAATTTAGATTTGGCAAGAAATATGTAAACACTGGTTTGGAAACAGATTAGTGGACGAGTGGAACAAGTTACCAAATATCATCATTAACTCGAATATGCTGGATAGCTTCAAACAGAGGTTGGATGCTTATATGAGCAATAGGGGTTGGGTGTAAACGGGACTGCCCAGTATGGGCCAATAGGCCCGCTGCAGTTTCCACCAATTCTTATGTTCTTATGTTAACTCTTAAGGTAATACAGATACTAATACAAATTACAAACCTTGAGTGTTTAACCCATTAGCGCCTATGGTCCTTTTTTTAGGACCAGAAGGATAATTCATCATATTTCTGCAACACCTGTATTTTTCTGAGATCTTTAGTTAGTCATCAAGACTGGAGTGTCTTTCAAATATTACACCTACTGTCTGATGTATATTGGCAACACTGATGTCTCAGTTTTCAGTACAGTGTGAAACTCTTGAGGGAAAGGATACACTCAGTTTCATCTATTATTCAATCAAAAATTTTTTGGTAAGTAGTACTTATATCCAACCCATATTTGTATATAGTATAAATGAATGTTCTAACTGTCCTATACAGTCAAGAAAATCTTTGAAAGTAATTTTGCTCAAATATAGCATGCTCTAAAAGTTTGGTCCTAAAATAAGGACCATGGTCACTAGGACTCCATTTTTTCCATTTTCTATGGATGTTGCATAAAAGAGAAAACAGTTTACAAGGCAAACGTTTTTATGCTGAAAACATTTTCTATGTATAGACAGAAGATGGACAGATAGTAAGATACTATGGAAGAAGCTCTCTAAAACAATTTATAAGAGGTAAGCCAATAAGATTTGGTTTCAAGCAGTGGGTGCCATGTTGTGCCACTAGTGCCTATTGTTTTGGAATGGATTTATATCAAGGAAAACAAAAAAATCCTACTTCCAATACCAAGAACGCTGACAGTCTAGGTTCAAGAGTGGTTTTATCAATGACCAATCACCTAGAGAACCCCAATGATCATGAAATTTATGTTGATAACTTTTTCTCAAGTTATAACCTATTTGTACAAATGAAATCCTTAGGAATCAGAATCACGGGTACAGTACGTTCAAACAGAACATCCAGATGTCCCCTGAAGGATGACAAATCCCTGAAAAAGGAAAATCGTGGATCCTATGACTACAAATTTGAAGAAAAGGAAGAACTCTTTTTTTTGAAATGGCATGACAACAGCGTTTTCACAATTGCAAGCAATCATCAGTCTGCCACCTCTGTTGGAAATGCTAAAAGATGGTCAACCAGCCATGGAAAGGAAATATTTGTTCCTCAGCCATTTCTCATATCCCAGTATAACAAATATATGGGAGGAGTGGACCACTTAGACTGGCTTATCCAAAGGTATCGCATCTCTGTTAGATCTAAGATTTGTTTCAGTGTTAAGCTCAAATTCATCTTGCATTAGTCCCTATCTAATAGACAGTAATATTTGTATAACTGTGGGCTGCATACCTTGGTTTTATATACAGTAATTACATCACGCATGGTAATTAAACCACGAGAAAGTGTCTAGCAAATAGGTTACTGATGCAAGTGGCATTAAGTCATGTAGCCTCAAAGTCTTCCAAATAAACCTTGTGCACCAATGTCCAGCAGAGGTCATCAAATAACTAGCTGGTAACCCTCAGTTGACCCAGTTATCTGAAGCTCCCTGTATCGCTTCCTGCTCATGGTGTACAGTAGTTATGGTGATAACATACTTTAATTGTGCTTAGACGTATTTCTATAATAAAAAGAGAAAAGACGACAATTTGGGTCTGAAACTTTAACCAGAAACAATTATTTGTGTGTGACAACTACAAGGACTTCACACGGTACAAGTTTGATAAAGAAAATACGTTAAGTCACCAAGCCATGACAACAGTGAAGTCACCAAGCCATGACAACAGTTAAGTCACCAAGCCATGACAACAGTTAAGTCACCAAGTCATAAGAACATAAGAAATGACAACAGTTAAGTCACCAACCCATTAATAGCATTTCTAGGTCACTTTCACAAATCGATCTTATCTCGGGTAGTTTATGGCGGTGTCTTGTTTACTATAGTCTTGTTCCTGGCGTGACCCACACAGGTCCTTACTGCTGGCGGGAGTAACGTTTATTGGATTAACAGGGTCATCAACACGAAAGTGAGAAATCCTTGTCACCTGGCGCTTGGGGGTTTTCTAGGCCACTGGTCCTGGGTATTGTAGGCCTCCCGCCATTATGCACTCCATCCGCCTCTGGCAGTATGTTCCTCAAGCAGATGTAAGAAGACTAAATGTAAAGTGTGTGGCCAGACATATGGCCACACACTTTAACACTACGTCCTCGACTGTGTGAAGATACGACAACAACAGCAGCTAATTGTACCAACTCGTTCAGTCCCTTGATAGACGAATTGGACGTTAATACAGTCAGGGACAGGGCTGACAAGGAAGGTATAAAAACTTTAATTGTTGGTGACTCACAGGTAAGGTACTTGGACAGAGCCTTTTGTGGTAAAAAAAAATAGGATGAGGGTGTGTTTGCCAGAGGCTGGGGTGGGGGATATAGTTGACAGGATGCAGGAGACAATGATATTGGCCGGTGTAGGAATGAAGAGCTTCTTGATAAGTTCAAGACAGCTATAGATCGTATTAGGACTAAGGGAGGGATCCCTATCATATGTGGTGTCCTGCCTAGAAGGAGAGTTAGCAATGAATGGTTGTCAAGGGCAGTTTGTGTCAACGGCCGTCTTGACGGATATTGCAAGTCAATATCAGTCCCATTCACTGACAACTGGGACAACTTCTACGGCAGAAGGGACCTTTATGCTAGGGATGGGGTACACCTGTCTCGGGATGGGGTACACCTGTCTCGGGTTGGGGTGGCAACCCTGGCTGGGTCTCTATAGGGGGCAGTTCCAAAGATATCGAAGTCTTTAAACTGCTAGGGGAGCATATGGGCACAGGGGTGGAGGAGACTGCATTGGGAGCGGTTAAACAAAGTGAAAGATTACAGGGAAATAGTGTTAGGAATGATGACAAAACTAAATTAGACAGGGAGTTTAAACCTAAACGCGGTAAAGGGAGGACCCTGAACACGACTAACTTAAATGTCTACTGCGCGAACAGTAGAAGTATATGTACCGAAAAAATCGATATAATAGCATTCACTGAAACCTGGATCAACCTAGACTCACGTGAGTTACCTGTCGAATACCAAATTGCGGATTACAAATTGTTCCATACCGATAGGACGTCCAGGAAAGGAGGCGGAGTCGCCATCTATGTCAGGGATAATCTGAAGTGTGAAATAAATAAGGAAATAAAAACTGAGCGGAATACAGAAACAAGTTGGATAGAATTAATCGATGGTAGGGAAAAATTAATCATAGGAGTAATATATAGACCTCCCAATCTTGATAGAGTTAATGAGCGACTTATCTGGGATGAAATGCGCAGGGCTTCCATACACAACAAAGTCTGTATAGTAGGCGATTTTAACCTTGGCCAAATAGATTGGACTGACCTTACGGGTAACTCAGAATCAGAGGATTTTCTCGAAACGATCCAGGACTGTTTCCTAAGTCAACATATAACCGAACCCACCCGGGGTAATAATACACTCGATTTAATTCTGTCGAACAGAGAAAACCTCATAAGCAATGTCGAGGTAGGGAACAAACTTGGAAACAGCGATCACAAAGAAATTAGATTCCAGTTAGATTTTCAGGTCAGACGTAAAGGGAATTCCATTAAAGTCCCAGATTTCAGAAGGGCAGACTTTGATAGTTTAAAACGGCAGCTGAGAGAGGGGGTGTCGCGCTTGGGTGTTCCATACCAGAGAACTGGTAATGTAAGTATCTAAAATAGTTCCTGAGGCGATAATGCAACTGTTATCGCCGCTGGCTTTATCGTTGGTGTCAACGACCATGTGCCTCCCCCCCACACGGCCTGTTACCACACCAGATGTAGCGACTGGGGGGGGCGGTGTTTACCGCCGGGAGTGTCATCACCACTGGCGTGAGCGCTGAGAGGGTGTCATGGATCTCATGACACAGATCGCCCTCTCGAGTGATGCCCCCCACCACGCGACCTGTTACCTCGACAGATGTGGCAGCTGGGGGCGGTGTTTAGCGCCGGGAGTGTTTTCACCGCTGGCGTCAGTGCTAACGTTTTTACTGCCTTATCCGAACAAAGATTAGGGGGTGACCGGTGTTAACGGCGGCGTGGCCACCTGGACTCTTTATCACCGGGAGTGTCATCGCTACTGGCGTAAGTGCTGGCATCGCCGGGAGTGTTTTCAATGTTGTCGTCAACACTAGTGTCAGTGCTGACGTTTTTGCTGCCTTACCCGAACAAAGATTAGGGGGTGGGCGGTGTTTACGGAGAAGAGATCATGACTCTGCTAATGTATGGATTAAAAGGCGGCGTGGCCGCCTGGACACTGCCCCCCTCAAGTGATGCTGTGAGGATCAACACTCTGCTAGCAGTGGTGAACAACAACTCCCAATCCTGGCCGAGTTTTGTACTGGAACAATTTACACAGAACTATCTTCCCTTGGAACACCATACTGGTTCGCACTGACCCGCACTTGTAAGTACAGCCAAAGTGATGACATACCCCTCAGTACTGAAATATTGTGGACTAATTATGCCCACTCGTTCCTGCCTTATCTGGAGCAATAAGGCAACGCGGAATGAAGTGTAGCTAAGATTAATAGAGTTATGAACTTTGTATCATGTCATTATGCTCAATAATCAATTATAATTAAGATAAATTGTGTGAGACTAATTATGTTCAGATAGATCACCATGTAATACTAATGAACGCCTTGTTGTCTGCAGGCTTTGATCACATCAATAAATATTGAATGCGTCAAAAGACGGGTTTCAATCATTCCCTTCGACTTGCCCGTCACCTGAACGTCCTTAACTAAGGCGTTTTCAGTCAAAACAAAAGGGGGAGGGCATCGAAGGGAATACTCAACTACCAGGAGAAAAGGGGATCACAGGACACGTCACCAACGCCAGGAGTTCAGCGTGGAACAACGTAGATCGTCAATCAGCCACCCACCCACAGTGTCATAAAGTTTTCGGTTCAAGCGTACGGTGCTCTGAGCGTTTGTTTGTAACAAGCCGGCCCACGCACCCAGTGAGGCAAACCCGTGTGTGTGTGTGTGCGCACCAGTGATCATAAGGGGCAGCTGACCGGGTTTGAGGTAACAAATAACCAACTTAACGAATTACGAGGTAAGTGTGATTAAATTAACTTAATATCACCCCAATTTGTGACACCGTAAACAACCTGTAGTGATTCACTTGTAACACCGTAAGTAACCGACAGTGAAGATGTCGCTTGTAACACCATAAGCAACCAACAGTGACCTACTATTGTCAAACATACATACAAGCAGCGAGCCACACCACCGAACGCAAATACAGTCAGTGAGCAGTGGTTCATCGAACAAACTTCGAGACCTAACCAGAGCTGAAAATAATTCTCAATAAGAGGACCAGAGGTAACGGGAATGGATCCAGAGCAACGAAAGGGAAATGTGAACATGGATGAAGGTGACCAAGTCCCAGAGGCAGTAGTTGTCCCTCCAGAGCTGAACGACCACGATGTTATGGCCACAGAAGCTGGAAGGGGCCACCCTCTGCCCGAGTCTGAATGCTCAGCACCTGACCAAAATCCCGGATCTAACATAATGGGAGAAGTACGACGAACCGTGACTAAAATGCTGGAAGCATATTTTGCAAAAGGGAGCACAGCACGACGTTTGGACGAAGGGAGCGACCAACCCAGGCTGAAGACAACATTAGGGGGGACTCTTGGCAAGTCTCCCACTGTGATGACTGGACGCCCCAAGGGCCATGAGGAATCGACCGACGAAGACGTGCAACGAGTTGAAATGGAGCAGCCTGAAAGGAGAGATAAGTGCGGCGGCAAGGAAGAATCCGGCAGCACCTCAACTTCACTGAAGGACATGCTGTCATCCTACCACATGCAAAATGCGCGCATCCCTACTTTCAAAGGGGAGAGCCGTGGAGAATATTGTGACTACATGAATAGCTTCAAGAGATATGTGGGAACCGCCACTGCCCCAGATTCGGAGAAACTTCAAATGTTAATCCACTCGTGTTCAAGTGATATTCGGAATGTTCTGTACCCATTCACCAGGATGAAGTCCTCTGAGGGCTATAGAAAGGCCCTGAGTACCCTGAAGGACCGGTATGGTGACGAGGACTCCCATATCGAAGAATTATTGATGAACCTGATCAACGGACCACCTGTCAAAATAACCAGCGAGGGCCTGCAGGACTTGGCCGATGAACTTCAGGCGTGCATTTGCAGCTTCGAGTCCATGTACTCACAAGAAACCCTCGAGCATCTCCTCGTAAAGAAAGGCATAATTGAAAGGCTTCCTGGTCATTTACAAGAAAGGTATGAGATTGCAGTCCTCGATCACCCTCCAAAGAGATATGGCCACATGAAAATAAGGGACATCTGGCAGTTCATACAAAGCAGAGCGAAGGAGGCAAAAAGGGTGCATACTCGATACACTAGCTTGAGGTACGAGGGAAAAGACCGATCTAGCAAACAAGCCATGACTCTTGTGACCAACGACGTGGGAGAACGAGATTGTCCACTTTGTCATGGCCCTCATCGGCTGCCACAATGCTCAAACTTCCGAAAGTTAGCAAAGATGGAAAAAAGGAACAGTCAAAGAGTTGGGCTATTGCTTCTTGTGCCTAAGGGGCCGGCATCAAGCTAGCAACTGTATGTCTGGCTTCCGCCCATGCGACATCGACGGGTGTGGTAAGGCACATTCAAGATGGCTCCACCTGCCAAAGGAAGGGGCAGATGTGCCGCCATGGAAGGCAAGTGGGAGCAGCCGCCAGATCATAAAATCAACAATGGTGCCAGAGAACTGGTAATATAAGTATCTAAAATAGTTCCTGAGGCGATAATGCAACCTTACATTTTACAAACAATAACCGCGCTTCCCTCATAGTTACAATATGTATGTTATTCCACTGGCTAGGTTAAGGTTAGGTTAGCATTGTGGTGGTTAATCAGGTGACACATACCTAATCGACTTGGTGCGTTATAACTAATGCTTGTGTTGTCAGCATACTTAATTACTAATGCCTGTGTCGTCAGCATACTTAATTCCTAATGCTTGTGTCATAAATTACTAATACTTTTGGCGTCAGAATATTCAATTAACCAAGGCTTGGGTTGTCAGCATACTTTATTACTCATGCTTGTCTCGTCAGCATCCCTAAATAATCCTGCTTGCGTCGTCAGCATACTTATTTACTAATGAATGTATCGTCAGCATACTTAATTACTCATACTTATGTCGTCAGCATACCAAAATACTCATGCTTGGGTTGTCAGCATACTTCTTTAGTAGTGTTGTCAATATACTTATTACTTAATTACTTATGCTTGTGTCGTCAGCATACTAATTACTAATGCCTGCGTTGTCAGCATACTTAATTACTAAAACTTTTGTCGTCAGCATACTTAATTACTTATACTTTTGTCGTCAGCATATTTAATTACCAATGTTTGTGTTGTCAGCATACTTAATTACTCATGCTTGTGTCGTCAGCATACTTCATTACTAATACCTTTGTCGTCAGCATATGTAATTACCAATGCTTGCGTTGTCAGCATACTTAATTACTAACACTTTTGTCGTCAGCATACTTAATTACTTATACTTTTGTCGTCAGCATATTTAATTACCAATGTTTGTGTTGTAAGCATACTTAATTACTCATGCTTGTATCGTCAGCATTATAATGAAGGACTCACAATGAAAAGATTACATAATAGGAAGAATATTGATAGTAAGAGGATGTAAAACAGAGGAAGAGTTTGGTAGCGTGACACTGTCAATACACTTATCTTACATTTCAATACACATCTACTACGTTCTTAAGGACGACTTCTCAAACACCGCTTTGTTACAACTCTTTATTAATTACGACAATGACATGGACACATTTATAACAGCTTCTATCGAAGTTACTAGGACATTATATTTACGTTACCAGGACATAATATTACGTTACTAGGACATCATATTACGCTACTAGACACTGATTCTGGGACACAACATGAAATGAATACACTTCCCACGTTAAGTAACTCATCCTATGGAGAGCTGACAAAAACTCACGTGACCTGGGGGAGGCCTAGCAGGTGATTCTGGGTTGTCTCTATGGGAGACTGCTTAGCTGGGCACCGGTGTCCGGAGGGAAGTCGGGAGGGAAACTCTCGCTCCCAACTGGAGGAGGGCTTGCCTCCGGCTCTCTGTCTGACTGTCTCGACTCTCCTCCTTCGACTCCTCTGTCTGACTGTGCTCCCTCGACTCCTTGACTCCAGTGAGGGAGGGCTACGACGTCCTATATACTGGGAGACGGTGAAGGGTCCCTTTACATTTGACCTCGCTAATGTAGGGTCAGGTCTGGACTTTTTCTGAGACTAAAGTTGTTGTATATATTGGAGGCAGGTGGCCTCTTCTGTTGACTGCGTGCCGGGTGATTTGTAACCCCTTGACTTGGGCTGCGAGGGGTCCCCTTACATTTGACCCCGCTAATGTAAGGTCAGGTCTGGACCTTTTCTGAGATGTACTGTAGATTATTGTGTATATTGGGGGAGAGTCGGCAGGTGGCTCCTTCTGACTGTGTCTCTTACATATTTGTTGGGGCCGTGTGACATGGGGAGGGGAGCTGGTTGATTTGTAACCCCCTTGAGCGGCCGCGAGGGATACCCTTACACTTGACGCCCCTAATGTCGGGTCAGGTCTGGACTGTTTCTGAGATGTAAGCTGTGGTCTGACAACCCATCACTACAGCATACTTAATTACTCATTCTTGTGTCGTCAGTGTACTTAATTATTAATACTTTTGTCGTCAGCATACTTAATTACTAATACCTTTGTCGTCAGCATATGTAATTACCAATGCTTGCGTTGTCAGCATACTTAATTACTAACACTTTTGTCGTCAGCATACTTAATTACTTATACTTTTGTCGTCAGCATATTTAATTACAAATGATTGTGCTGTCAGCATGCTTAATTACTCATGCTTGTATCGTTAGCATACCTAAATAATCCTGCTTTTTTCATTTTTAAACGGGGATTAGCTCACCCGAGCACAGGGTCTACAATTAGACAACACATTATGCTACCAATATCTTCCCAGGGGGTAGTACCTCCCTGTTTGGTAGCTGCCTGCATCGTCAGCATACTTAATTACTAATGATTGTATCGTCAGCATACTTAATTACTCATACTTGTGTCGTCAGCATACTTAATTAGTGGTGTTGAAAACATACTTAATTACTCATGATTGTGTCGTCAGCATACTAATTTGTAATGCTTGTGATGTCAGCATACTTAATTACTCATGCTTGTGTTGTCAGCATACTCAATTAATAGTGTTGTCAGCATACTTAAGCTTGTGTCGTCAGCATACGAATTACTAATACTTGCGTTGTCAGCATACTAATGCTTGCGTTGTCAGCATACTTAATTACTAATACTTTTGTCGTCAGCATACTTAATTACTGATACTTTTGTCGTCAGCATATTAATTACCAATGCTTGTGTTGTCAGCATACTTAATTACTTATGCTTGGGTTCTCAGCATACTAATTACTAATGCTTGTGTCGTCAGCATACTAATTACTAAAGCATGCGTTGTCAGTATGCTTAATTGCTAATTTAATTACTAATGCTTGTGTTGTCGGCTTACTAATTACTAATGCATGCGGTGTCAGCATGCTTAATTGCTAATTTAATTACTATTGCTTGTGTCGTCAGCGTACTAATTACGAATGCATGCGTTGTCAGCATGCTTAATTGCTAATTTAATTACTAATGCTTGTGTTGTCAGCATACTAATTACGAATGCATGCGTTGTCAGCATGCTTAATTGCTAATTTAATTACTAATGCTTGTGTTGTCAGCATACTAATTACTAATGCATGCGCTGTCAGCATGCTTAATTGCTAATTTAATTACTAATGCTTGTGTTGTCAGCATACTTGTCAACCACCAGCGAGACAAGACGTGCCCTGAAGGCGCTCCCAGTTTGAGCAGCCAGGCCCAGTCTGTTTGCCCCTCCCCCCTCTCTATCCTAACGCTCTACCAGCCTTACTACACCGGGATTTATTCAGCAAAACATTCAAGTGATCAGTGAACGATTGACTACCAAACAGTGTTCCTATAGTGCACTCCTAACCTGACCTGACCTCACGGCTTCACCTGACCTAACCTCACGGCTTCACCTGACCTAACCTGAAGGATGGAGCACACTTTCATTGCCACAAGCTACTGTCCTGGCCACACACCTGCCCAACCGCGTCCAGCCCATATGAGCACGAACTGATTGCTCTAAGAACAGCCCAGTCCCAACCATTGTAAACATTATCAACACCTAATTATTATATATCATATTTGTATCACTTATGTTACTTGTATATCTTTTGTAAATCAAGAAACCCATTGCCCAATTATGTAATTGTATATTTTCAGCCTTCCGGCTACCATGCTTTCAATAAAACGTTAATTATTATGATTGTATCGTCAGCACGCCTAATTACTAATGCTTGTGTTTTCAGCATATTTAGTTAATAGTTATCAGCATACTTAATTACTAATGCCTGCGTTGTCAGCATACTAAATTACTAATGCTTGCGTTGTCAGCATACTAATTACTAATGGTTGCGTTGTCAGCATACTAAATTACAAATGCTTGCGTTGTCAGCATACTAATTACTAATGCTTGCGTTGTCAGCATACTTAAGTACTAATGCTTGCGTTGTCAGCATACTAATTACTAATGCTTGAGTTGTCAGCATACTTAAGTACTGATGCTTGCGTTGTCATCATACTAATTACTAATGCTTGTGTTGTCAGCATGCTTAAATACGAATACTTTTATCTTCAGCATACATAATTATCAATGTTTGTGTCATGTTAATGCCCTGCTCAATACGTACATGAATTCTTAATAGTCTTATCCATCACTCCTTGTTGTTTACCGTTGTTTGTATACCTGCACTGTCTATGTATGCTTATATACCTGCACTGTCTAGGTTCATTGTTTGTATATATTCACTGTCTACGCACAATGTTTGTACACCTGTATGGTCTATAATATGCATTGTTTGCTATATAAATTATCTACCTCCAATAGTTATGTCCAGTATTGGAATACATACACTGCCTATGTACTGTATATCTACACACTCTAGTAATACATACGCAATCACTGTGAACTTGTATGAGCATATTACCGAATCTCTGTCTCTGTCGTGTGAGACCCTATCAAAAACCTTGCTAAACTCCTGGTAAACTATGTTATAATCAATGTCCTAATCTCCCAAAGAGCTTGTTAAGAATGAGTGGAAATTTGTGGAACATGAACGCTATCTAGTAAGCCTCTTTGGTTGCCCCTAATTAAACAATTAACAATCAGAAAATTAATTAATGTCATCACTGTAATGACTATTTAGATACCGCTTCAATGAGTAATTAGACACCATTGAAATAACCACTTGGTCGCCATTAAAATAAGAAATGCATTCATTACAAAAAAATATATCAGTAAAATAGCTATGTTACCCCTTGAGTCTTCCCATTTCTGCCGCTTTCTATGATCGACTAAACCGTTAAAGGAGAGTTTATACCACTTCAACAAATTAATCTTCCTTACATAGATATACAAATACCTAGATATTGATCAACATAAATATATATATATATACATAGAGATAGATAGAAGTAAATATTAATACAGGATTTATAGTATCTAAGACCCATACAAGCTCACACACTACGTAAACAAACCTCTATGTTCCCCGCATCACGATATGGACAATTAAAGCCTAATTATAAAAAAATGAAAGTTAACAATGGAAGGAACACGACACATAATAACATCATTAATAAATAAATCGCTCTACTTACGTTTAAATAAGAATAATTGTTGGTAGAATAGAGAGCTCTTTGGTGTGGCCTGGTTACGGTATATTGCACTAAAATATCTTTGTACTTAAGCATTCGTGGCTACCACAAAGCGACAACCAATGCCTATCAGAAAGCTCTCAACCTCTCCATAGCACTGGAGCGCCACACACCCGCGCACACACCCTTTGCCCACCGCTGTTAGTGGCTGACTGAATATCACTCTGTCAGGCTGACTTTTGCCGAGTGGCCACTGGCCCACTGCATGTGTTGAGTCTGGTAGTGTGGTGAGTGATTGTGGGTCGACCTATGATGAGGCGTCGTGTGATTGGTTCCCTGGGACCGTGACGTCATAGATGAGGGAAATTATAATGTGATTTGCCCCCGCGATGTGGCTAGTTTATTGGGCACCCTCTTGCCTCTTTAGCAAGGCGAAGCGTCAAGGCGTTTACAGCGCCCAACAGGGAAACTGCAGAATTCATGCTTACTTGCTTTGACTCGGGCGATTAAGGACGCAAGTGCCTGGAGGGTCATGGATAATGTCGGCAAGCTACATGTAATAATAATAATAACAATAATAATAATAATAATTAACGGTTTGTTGAAAAAGTTCTGCAGCCCGAAGGCGGAAAATATGCAGCACATTGGACATAAATGACTTTATTACATACATTGGTGGTTTAGCAAAAGCCTTCATTAAAGAAAGGTAAAGGAATATACAGTGAACATACGGATTAATGTAGGTGTTGAACAGCAAACACGTAGTGTAGTAACTCCCTCCCAGATGGTGTCAGAAGGAACCTCACGTGGTGTGGTAGTTCCCTCACAAATGGTGTTATGAGGAGCCTGACGTGGTGTAGTAATTCCCTCACAGATGATGTTATGAGGGGCATCACGTGGTGTAGTAATTCCCTCACAGATGGTGTTAAGAGGGACCTCACGTGGTGTAGCAGTTCCCTCACAGATGGTGTTATGAGGAGCCTGACGTGGTGTAGTAATTCCCTCACAGATTATGTTATGAGGGGCATCACGTGGTGTAGTAATTCCCTCACAGATGGTGTTATGAGGGACCTGATGTGGTGTAGTAATTCCCTCACAGATGGTGTTATGAGGGGCCTGACGTGTAGTAATTCCCTCACAGATGGTGTTTTGAGGGACCTGACGTGGTTTAGTAATTCCCTCACAGATGGTGTTATGAGGGACCTCATGTGGTGTAGTAGTTCCCTCACAGATGGTGATCACAAATAGGGTGGTGGACGAGTGGAACAAGCTTAGCAACTATGTAGTAAGTGCTGGAACGCTGGAAAGTTTCAAAAGGAGACTGGATAGATTTATTGATGATAGAGAGTGGTAGTAACGCTCGACAGGAGCTGCCATGCACAGGCCAACAGGCCTATTGCAGACTCCTTACTTTCTTATGTTATATGAGCGAGGTGTGGTCCCAGGCCTTCCTATCGTAGACAGATTACACACACACAAACATATATATATAGGTAGAAGTATAGAGAGTAGGAATGTAAAGATAAGAAGAGTTTGGTAGCTGGCCGGGATGTTATTTACTCAGCGTCAACATATATTATGTTCTTAAAGGGACAACTTGTTAAACACCTCTTCGGTACAACTATTTATTAAGTCACTCAATGACATGGACACGTCAATATCATTATTATATCGGGGTACTACACATTATGTTACGTTACTTGACACTGACTCTCGGACACACATGAATGAATACACTTCCCACAGTAGGTAACTCACCCTAGGGATAGTCCTGACAAGACTCACGTGTACCCTGACGTAGGCCCAGTGGGTGCTTGGCTGGGCTGCCTCCTATGGGAGGCTTCTGCTTAGCTGGTGACGACGGGAAGACTGGTCGGGAAGCCCCCCCGACCTGGGGAGAAGACGAGCGTGACTCTGTGCGAGTGGACAGTCTGACGGCCCGGACGGGAGAGAGATGACAGCAACCAGACTGACAAGGTCAGAATCCCGAACAGAAATAATCGCGTGGGCTGGACTGCAGGCCTTTATATGGGGGAGGCCCAGTTGGTGTTTGACCTTAGCCCAATTAACACTAAACTGGTTAGATCTGGACAGCTGTGTTCAGGTGTGGTCATGCCCAGGAGTCTAGGTCAGGTGAGGTCACCCTCTAATTCAGGTGATTAGCAGACGGTGTCGCTTCCCTTGGGTCTTGGGGTGTGTCCACCTGGTATGTGGTGGTACCACGAGGTCTGTAGTGTACTTGCTGTTATATGTGATGTAATTCTGTGCTGTAAGCTTTGGTCTGATATTCAATCATTGCACCTCCCGCCAAGACCAAAGCTTCATCACAGAGAACTGATGACACACATAGACAGCAACATCACGTGTAGTATCTAAGATAGTCCCTGGGGTGATAACATAGTCTCATATTTACATACAACAATCTCATAGGTGTATGTTTTTCTACTGGCGCTAGTTTGATCTGACAAAGCTCACTGTGTGAAGGGTACGACTCGGCTGTTACTGTTGAGTTAAGAACATAAGAAAGTGGGATACTGCAGGAGGCCGACTGGCCCATACAGGGCAGATCCCTTTCACACCCATCCCAGCACTTCCATGTGTCTATCCAACTTCGTCTTGAAGCTCCCTAGCGTCCCCGATCCTACTATAGCACTCGGTAGCCTATTCCACATATCCACAACTCTATTACCAAACCAGTGCTTGCCTATATCCTTTCTGAATCGGAATTTATCTAATTTAAAGCCATTTGTTCTAGTTATTTCGTTATTACTGAGCTTCAGAACATCTTCCATTTTACCCTTGTTAATCCCACTTACCCACTTGTACACCTCTATCATATCTCCCCTAACTCTACGCCTCTCTAATGAATGTAAGCCTAAGCTTTTCAGTCTTTCTTCATATGGAAGGTTTCTAATATTATGGATCATTTTTGTCATTCTTTTGTACTCTCTCCAAAGAATCTATGTCCATTCTATAATAAGGACACCAGAACTGAACCGCATAATCCATGTGTGGCCTCACTAATGCTAGGTAAAGTTTCAAGATAACGTCAGCAGTTCTGTTACTCACAGACCTAGATATGAACCCAAGAATCCTGTTTGCCTTGTTGCGAACGCTAATACATTGTTTTCTAGGTTTCAAGTCGTTGCTAACAAATATACCTAGATCTTTTTCACAAACTAGTTTTCTATTTCCGTGTTACCTAGTTTATACTTAACGTTTGTATTCGTCTTCCCTATCTGTAGTACCTTGCATTTATCAGTATTAAAATTCATTTGCCAGTTTACTGACCACTCATGTAAGGTATCTAGATCTCTTTGAAGGTGTTCAAAGTCACTGTCTGAATTTATCACTCTCCCCATTTTGGTATCATGTTCTTATGTTCTTATATATTGACCTTGGCGACGTGTCTTACGAGCCCACGGCCTTGCCGGCGGTACACAGGATGCCAAATCCACCGAACATTGCCCGTTAAAGTACCTGTAAAAGAGAGAGAGTGAAGCAATATTGCGGCGAAGAGAAAGGAAGAGAGATTATCAACTAAAGGAGGAGAGTTAATAACACGAAATGCCTTTGATTCCACCCTGTCTAACAGATGGACAGAAGAAGAGCCACCCCAGATATGAGAGCAGTACTCCAAGTTAGGACGAATGAAGCCCTTATATACTTGAAGCAACTGCTCAGGAGTGAAGTAGAGCTACGGCCTTTGTACAGCATTCCCAGCTTTTGGGAGGCAGTTTTAGCAATGTTGTGGATGTGTGACTTCCATGACATATTAGAGGAAATGGTGAGGCCTAGCACATCTATTTTAGAATTTGGCAGAATGATTGCGTCCTGAATTGTTTTCATCCATTCTTACGAGTATTTACCAACACCATGTTACATGTAGTAATCCAGATGATATATACTAAATGTTATTTAATAATTCCTTGCGATAATTGGATAATTATACAGTATTTATCGGTACTCGGAAAAAAATGGCACAGGAAAAAATGGCACAATTTTCATACTATGAAAAATAGCACAACAAATATCACTTGGAGCTCACGAACCACAAACGAGCTAACAAACGTTCATAAAGCAACGCTTAAGGATGAATCACGCACGAACAACCTTTTGTTGGGGATGGAACAACCGATACAGTAGGTAGTAGCCTTTGTTAGTCCATGCATAATTGTTTATTAAATTCAGGAGATTTTTCCATAACTTAATTGATGTTATGGATGTGATAAGTTGTACGAGTTTTCACTAACACGGTAGATTGTTTTAGTTAAAGGTAATAAATGTTTTAAGTTATGACATTGATATAACTCTTAAGTAAGTTTCAGTAACAAACGTTATAAAATTTTAGCGAAAACATGTCAATAAAAATGAATGAGCCAGTTTTTTTCCTAGTAGAGACACCACCCCAGCCGTGAAGGAGGGTTAGAATGTTGGGGGGTTAAGAGTCAGCAGTAAATTGCTCCGAGTTGAAGTGTCACCCACCTACTCTTTGTTGATACTGCACCAGCACCACCCTCGGGGTTACAGGCGGGGTTCTGACGTTTCCTGCGAGGATCCCGTCACATATAGGAATAACTGCCTGTGACACTGTTGATCGACTTGCCAAAGAAGCGACACAAGAAGAAGATATTGAAGCCACCCTCGCCCTCTCCCTGAATCATCTCAAATCTCGCATACACGCCACACAACGAGAAGCATTCGACGTAAAATGGACACACCTGAAACAACGGGGCAGCGTCACACTATGCCACTATGACGCTGTAACCGGTGACTCCAACCGCCACTACAAAGAGTATCAATCTCTGACTCGATCTCAACAGATTATATACATGAGACTGCGCCTAGGGTACAGGTACCTATGGGAGTACATTGGCAACCCTGAGCCTGGCCGCACTGTTTGTAAACTTTGTGGCCAACCCGACTCTCACACCCTCCGTCACTACTTCCTCACTTGCCCTATGACCTCCTCCTACGGGTCCCCAGCCGTTACCAACACCTCTTCCCTCCCTGACCAGATATCCCTCCTCCTAGTCACTGGCCTGGCACTTGACATTATTAGGGACCTGCCACGCTTTGCTATAAACAGATGAAATGTACCGGGAATTTCCCCTCCCCCCACACACTCATCATTCTGTCACTTTATGTAACTTGCTGACAAAACCCATGACCCTTCAGGCTTCCACGCCCTTAATGCATGAGTCATAAAGGCAAGCATGAACTCCGCATGCTTCCCAGTTGGGCACTGTAAACGCTTCTGCGCTTCACGTTGCACAGGATGTAAGGGGGTGCCTAATAAACTAGCACCCTCCGGGGCAATCTGTATCTGTGAGGAGCTGTTCCTTACATTCTGAAAAGTTGTCCCCCCCCCACTCCAGCACGAGGCTAGTTTGTTGAGCACCCTTATATCCCGTAAGCGCCAGAGCATTACAGAATATAAACAAAACTCAAACCTGATTTATACAGAAACGTAAAAAAAAAAACTAGATGATGAATAAAACGAAAATTGAACTAGAGTTGAAGCTTCTAGAGCGATAACATTAACAAAAAACAAAGACTGAAATAATAACAGAATAAAAGTTAGTTCTGTAGGCAAATGTTGACAAAAGAATATAAATAGAAAGTGAAGGTTGCAAATTGAACACCATGCAAACACGCCTAGGTTGCAAATTGAACACCATGCAATCATAAAAAAAACAGCAACAGAGCACTTCAGTCAGAAAAGCCTTGTCTGTTCTTCTCAGTCAATCTATTTAAAGATGTAATAAAACTGGCACAAGGAGGTAATGAGTGGACTATCAACTTTCAAACTTCATATTAAGTTCTGCATGCGAGAGATCCTTCAGAGATAAGTCTGCCTCCACACGCTCTATACACACACACAGCAACAAGCACCACGCCTCGCCCCTATGTACGCAGTCACGCCTCGCCTCCATGTACGCAGTCACGCCTCGCCTCCATGTACGCAGTCACGCCTCGCCTCCATGTACGCAGTCACGCCTCGCCTCCATGTACGCAGTCACGCCTCGCCTCCATGTACGCAGTCACGCCTCGCCTCCATGTACGCAGTCACGCCTCGCTTCCATGTACGCAGTCACGCCTCGCCTCCATGAACGCAGTCACGCCTCGCCTCCATGAACGCAGTCACGCCTCGCCTCCATGAACGCAGTCACGCCTCGCCTCCATGAACGCAGTCACGCCTCGCCTCCATGTACGCAGTCACGCCTCGCCTCCATGTACGCAGTCACCACAAGCATGATATACAAACTCATTCCTTGATATAAAATCCTGTCAGGGTGGATTATAGCCTCATCACACGTCGCGGAAGAAATATACAGTATTATATATCTTAATAGATGTGACTTACTGCGGAGTTTCTCAGATATTTAACACTGGAATTTCACCAAGTAGTTACCTGGTACATCACTCCTGTAGAATTTTCACTCCACTTCCAGGCATTCACTTAAATTGAAGGAACAGGAGGTCTTAACTAGTCCTCGGTGACGGTATCGGAGTCTATTAACTTCATTGGCGTGATATATTATGAAGACAACGGGGCACTGTCGACTGGGCTCCAAAAGACAACGGGGCACTGTCGACTGGGCTCCAGAAGACAACGGGGCACTGTCGACTGGGCTCCAGAAGACAACGGGGCACTGTCGACTGGGCTCCAGAAGGCAACGGGGCACTGTCGACTGGGCTCCAGAAGACAACGGGGCACTGTCGACTGGGCTCCAAAGGCAACGGGCACTATCGACTGGGCTCCAGAAGACAACGGGGCACTGTCGACTGGGCTCCAGAAGGCAACGGAGCACTATCGACTGGGCTCCAGAAGACAACGGGGCACTGTCGACTGGGCTCCAGAAGACAACGGAGCACTATCGACTGGGCTCCAGAAGACAACGGGGCACTGTCGACTGGACTCCAGAAGACAACGGAGCACTATCGACTGGGCTCCAGAAGACAACGGGGCACTGTCGACTGGGCTCCAAAAGGCAACGGGGCACTATCGACTGAGCTCCAGAAGACAACGGGGCACTGTCGACTGGGCTCCAAAAGGCAACGGGGCACTGTCGACTGGGCTCCATACCTCGTCGCGTTCTCTGGTGTCTAATAAACAAACAGTCGGTCTGGTTGAGTGAGGCGAACATCACATCTCATTATTTGCCATTTACTTTCATTATTAATTTAATGTTATAATATATTTCTGCCTTTAAACAAGTAAGGTATTTAAGATCGTAGAAAATTATTTTTTTTTACAGTAGTCTTTCAACAACAACACAAATTATTATGAGATGCAGAACTCTAATTTTAACTAAGTCTGATTTTTTTTCAAGTGATTACTTAACCAGATTTCTAAACGATTTTAATCCCTTTGCCTGTTTTACCTCGTCAACAAAGGCAGATTTCATAAGTAACTGTAATCACTCTTCCACTTACCTCATTAATTAAACCAGATTTTTAAGTGGAACATAACTAATGGTTTAAGTATCTAGTATAAACTCCGTCTATACTTACTTCATTTACTTATATTTCGAAGTAATAGTAGCTCTACTTTACTCGTCACCAACTCACTCACCCATTTTCACTAGAGACGTCGAGCCAGCAGTCACACACAGTCCCCGGCTCTCCGACACATATAAAATGGTTCTAGAGCCACTTTGTTTGGGAGAACTTCGTCTTTAAGTTAATACGCTGCTCTCTAATCCTCTCGCTGTGTTTGGTGGGTATAGTGATCTTACACACACACACAGAGAAACAACACAACAGCCTGAGAATAGAAAGAACAAAACATCTGTCCTTGAGGTTTGTGTTTAACAAACATTTATTACCCTCTTGACCTTTTGCCCAGAGTTGCTAGTGCGTGTGTGTTAAAGACCTCATGTTAGAGTGTAGTTGTATGTATATTTGGTGTTGGTAATGCTGTCTATTAGTTCGAGGGCGCTCTGGTACAGGTATAAACTGAGTAGATTGTGTGTGGCGTTCCCTTGTAACTTTAAGAGGAAGTCAAACTCGTTGGGAGAAAGTTAAAAGTTCATTGGTAACTTTGAACAGGAGAGGCTGTCAGAGGGATGTGACTGAGTTGGATGGCGGTGAAACTGAGTCACGGAAATGAGTCTCCGAACTGACTTGCCCTGACTGTTTCATCTCATTTGGGTTCAATTTGGGCGGGAGCGAACTCTTGACCCCGACTGTACAATATGAATAGCCGCCCAGCTGTGTTGGTTTTAATTTACCCCGCGAGGGAGCGAGTTTATTGGGCACTCCCTTGCAACTTGTGCAAGGCGTAACGCAAGAAGCTTTTATAGCGCCCAACAGGGAAGCAGGCAGAGTTCATGCTTGTCTAGTCGACCCATGCATTTAAAGGGGTTTGTGCCTGAAGGGTCATGGATTACATCGACAAGTTACTCATAGTGACAGGATGAGTGTGCGTCGATAGTTTCAGCGACGAGGGTGATGTCGAAAGGTTGATAGGGGACGTCCTTCGTGGGGGAGATATGTAGTCCACGTACATGTCATCAGCATGGTCCAAAGGCGCCGAGAGCTGGAGTGGGAGAGATCCCGCGTCCTCTAGTCCAACAGAGAGCCCTGGTGAAGACAGCCCAGAGATAGGAGTAGGCATGGCCTGCGGAGGGTGGACAGGTTGAGGCGCGGAGAAGACAGGGTCGGGATTCGGGGATGAGTCAGGTCGACGCTCTGGGAAAGCTGTGAGGGAGGCTGTGGGGAGGAGAATTGGGGGAAGGGGGGGGGGCACAGGTGGTAGCACTAGGTCTGGCAGCGTCTGAGTAGAGACGGGTAAGAGGCCTAGGAGCGTCAGCATGGCGTTGAGGTGGCGCCGGAGGTGACGGTGGAGGGAGGCATGTTACAGCAAGATGAGGCCACGCCGGGGCAGGCATGGCCCGGGGCAGAGAAGGGAAGTTGAAGGGGTCAGCAGAGCAGGTCTGCCCAGCAGATTTAAAAAAAAAAATCTAAATGTCATAGCTGGAGATGGTGGGTGAAGAATCCTTGGGAGGGGGGGGGGAGGACTTGTCCCCATGAACAGTCGGGGCAGTGCCAGGAGTCATCATTGTGCCGGCCACGACAATTGCAGCACCTGGGTTCAACTACCAGACCCACCGACCTAACATGAGACACAGGCAGCCGTACAGCGAGGTACCTAAATAATTGAACATACAAATTATTATAGTTTACAGTTGGTGGTCCGGGCGTGAGCTGGTCATGAACACACCAGGTGGTGATGTAATGAGACAAAACTCACCAGAAGAG
Organism: Homarus americanus; assembly: GCF_018991925.1. Lineage (NCBI taxonomy): Eukaryota > Metazoa > Arthropoda > Malacostraca > Decapoda > Nephropidae > Homarus > Homarus americanus. The sequence goes on along the minus strand of NW_024724145.1, from coordinate 153,356 downwards.
GATATTACATATAGGTAGAATACTTGTAGTAGGAGGATGTAAAGACAGGAAGTTTGGTAGCGTGTCTCGAGGGTGTGGGGGTGACTACGTATATTAACACAGGCTCAGTACAAGTGTAGTATATAAAACACAAATGCGCGTTACAGCTTTATTTTACTTGTTGCATAGGGGGAATTAATGGGGGGGGGGGATTCTTACACAGGGTATGATAGGCAATTATATGTTCGTTTAACTTCACAAGTCGAATGGGCACTTCACTAAGTCGTTCGTTGGGAGGTTCGGGATCACTGCACGTCTACCGCCTACACAGACAGCACTCTGTCGATGGACCCGGCTGAGACCTCGTTGCCTTTAGTGACGGACTTCCTTGATGAGCGGGACAGGGGACGTGGTTGCTGGCCCTCCTTGGTTATCAGACTCTCTCTGTGAGAGGAGCTCCAGTCCCTATATATTGGAGGAGCCGGAGGGTGACCTCTCCTACTTAAGTGGGTGTGTCTTGACCGGGTTGTTGGGGTGAGGTAACAGGGGTGCTGGCTGATTAGCGGGTCCTTGATCTCCCTTGGGTCAGGTCTGGATAGCTGTTTGCCCAGGTGAGGTTATGTCGCAGGACAGTAGTGCTTTGTAATTATTACCGCCCGGGTGGGTCTTGGCCAGGTGTGGTTTCTTTAACACGGTTTTATCGTAGGGTTACAACAAGTACCTAGGCCGGGGTCAGGTCTTGACCTGCGGTGTGTCAACCTGTGGTGTTAGGTTACCACGCGGTCTGTACTGTACTTGCTGTTATATGTGATGTAATTCTGGGCTGTAAGCTTTGGTCTGATATTCAATCATTACAGAGGTGTTTACGTGGTGTAGTAACTCGTCCTCGGGTGTTGATATAAGAACATAAGAATGGAGGAAAATGCAGCGGGCCTATTGGCCCATACCTAAGTTTGAAGCTATCCAGCGTATTCGAATTGATGATATTTGGTAACTTGTTCCAATATTCCACTACTCTATTCCCAAACCAATGTTTACCCATTTCGCGCCTCCTGTCACCCTTCCAACCACTCTCGTGAACCTGAGAATCCTTGGACCTGAAACCTCTTTGGACTTGAAATTCGTGGAGCGCCAAACACAGGACTTACCACCCGAGACATATAACGCTGGACTTGAAATACATGTTCCCTGTAACGTGTTGGACCTACAACACCTGGACTTAGGACGTGAACGGAGGAAACAGGTCAAATAATGTACACACACGTACACAGTCAAGGTCGGGGGTGATGTACACACACACGTATACAATCAGGTGAAAAGTCATGTACACACACACGTATAGGGGGAAAGTGATTGGCGACAGTGAGGAAATAAGCAAAGCATTAAACAGCTACTTTTTATCAGTTTTCACAAAAGAAATTCACGAGGAAATTCCAGAGGTGGAACTGACATTTAGGGGATATGAAGAAGAGAAATTAAAGAATATCACTGTCAGAAAAGAGGATGTTCTTAAGAAGATAAATAAATTAAAGAAGACAAAATCCCCAGGGCCGGATGAAATTTTCCCTCGATTTTTTGAACGAGTGTAAGGAACAGATTAGCGGACCCCTCGTAAATTGATTTACAAAATCATTGGACACGGGAGTTGTGCCAAACTTGTGAAACAGACAAATGTAGTACCCATATTCAAAAAGGGAGACAGAGCATCAGAATCAAATTACCAGCCGATTAGTTTGACGTCAGTAGTGGGGAAATTTCTTGAATCAATTATAGCAAATAGCATCCGATCGCATCTTGAGAAAAGCAAATTAATCTACGACTCTCAACATGGGTTTACAAAGGGAAAATCTTGCCAAACAAATCTGCTGACGTTTTTAGGGGTCTTCGAGGTAGTAGGTAATGAAGAAAATTACGATGTTATTTACTTCGACTTCAGTAAAGCATTTGACAGAGTACCGCATCAGAGGCTTCTGAGAAAAGTTAAGGCTCATGGTATCGAGGGGAAAATTTTAAATTGGATAAAATCATGGCTCACCTATAAAACACAGAGGGTCAGCGTAGATGGTGTTAAATCTGAGTGGGGTTGTGTAACCAGTGGGGTTCCCCAGGGGTCAGTACTGGGCCCACTGTTGTTCATAATCTACATAAACGATCTAGATACTGGAATCAGCAGTGACATAAGCAAGTTTGCGGATGACACCAAAATAGGGCGGCAGATTAATTCAGGGCAGGATGCAAATGCACTACAGGAGGATTTAAATAAACTGCAAGAGTGGTCAGAAAAATGGCAAATGAAATTCAACACCAGCAAGTGCAGCGTACTTAATATTGGAAGGACCAAATACTGTCAATGTATACAGCCTTAACAACATCAACCTAGAGAAGTCGACTTGTGAAAGAGACCTAGGGGTACTTGTAAACCCTTACCTACGGCCTAGAAAACAGTGCGTTAATGTTCGAAATAAGGCAAACAGAGTATTAGGTTTTATATCTAGAAGTGTAAGTAATAAGAGTGCATAGGTCTTATTGCAACTATATCTTGTGCTAGTCAGGCCGCACCTCGATTATGCGGTTCAGTTCTGGTGCCCTTATTATAGAATGGATATCAATTCATTGGAGTCGGTGCAGCGAAGAATGACAAAAATGATTCCGGGACTTAGAAACCTTCCATATCAGGATAGGTTAAGGAAACTAAACTTGCATTCCCTAGAAAGACGAAGAGTGCGGGGAGATATGATAGAAGTATTTAAGTGGGTGAAAGGAATCAATAAAGGGGATATAGATGAAGTTATTATAATATCCGAGCAGGATAGGACTCGTAGCAACGGATTTAAGTTGGATAAGTTTAGGTTTAGGAGGGAGATAGGAAGGAACTGGTTCACAAATAGGGTGGTGGACGAGTGGAACAAGCTTAGCAACATTGTAGTAAGTGCTGGAACGCTGGAAAGTCTTAAAAGGAGGCTAGATAGATTCATGGATGATAGAGAGTGGTAGTAACTCTCGACAGGAGCTGCCATGCACAGGCCAATCGGCCTATTGCAGATTTCTTATGTTCATATCTATAAAGATAAGATAAGGAATCATGTCGACATTTACGTACACAGATAGGTGATGGTTGGGGTGTGGGCGTTTGGTTGTTCCAGGTATAGGCCAGATATTATCATCTAACCTAACCTAACCAAAACTTAGAACCAGCCAAATAGAACATACGCCACCACCAACAAAAGACAATAACATTTACTTGACGTCATGACCCAGAGTGTAAGAGGACCAATCAATGGACCTTTAAGCACGTGGAGTTTGACCTCTTAGTACTACCGGGTGTAAGGGCGGGGCACTTAATGGCGATTCAGAGAGGCGGATTATCTCAGATTTACCGAATTTACCCTATTCACCTGGACCCTGGCTCGTTGATTTGTGTAGGTGTGGAGTCCTGGTGTGTGTCTCAGGTGTGTCTCAGAGTGTAGTGTCTTGGTGTGAAGCCCAGGTGTCTGTCTCAGTGTGTAGTGTGTGGGTGTATTTTTTGGGTGTGTGTGTGTAAGGTGCATCCCAGAGTGTAGTGTACAGGTGTGTGTCTCAGGTGCATCCCAGATTGTAGAGTGTCGGTGTGTGTCTCAGGTGCGTCCCAGAGTGTTATGTGCAGGTGTGTTTATCAAGTGTGTGGGAGGGAGGAGCTAACACTTCCTTGTGGTCACCTCCCCCCCTCCCAGCCAACTGCTCTGGGCAACACATGTTTACAGAGCTCAAGCAAGACCCCATCGACGGAATAGGCGGAAGAGGTGACCAACACGGGAACCCAGATGGAGGCAATACAAAATGGACAAGTTATTGGGCTATCGGCAGTCCATTACAACTCTCCCTCTCCCCAGTTGTTACAGCTATCTGCACCACTAAATCAGGAAAAGAGAGAGCCAAGATGTGTGTTTGCAGCCTGTGCTCCTGCCTCATCACATGAATCAACTCACGTGAAGCCATCATCCAGCTCATCATACTTTGCATCATTATCAGGACGGTTCTGCATCGGTCTCTCGAGTCATCTTAGAGCTCACCAACCGAGGTGTCTTTTTTAATAACTTACATCATAGTATCATAGTTGGATGATCGTCATACTCTATTCCGAGTGGCAGCCAAAATGTTTAAAATGTCGATAATGTTCATTCGAGATATAGGAGAGAACAAGTAACCTTTCTCGTCTCACGACAATGCTGGTGCATGACGCAACACACCGAGTAACATTGTGACGTAGTCTGCGTTCGTCGATTAAACGTACATATCGTCCAGCTCTCCGATTGTAGGTCGGTGCAGTCGTACCCTTAGGACTATCTGACGATGGGGTTCTGCTTTTTATACGTTCTATTAAACTGAACATTTATATCGGCCATGTCTGTTAAACGATACATGTCAGCGGGCTTATATCACAATACACGTTTGAATTTATAGGGGTGAATGATTCGAGGTGACGCCAGGAAGTAAATTAGTGTATTATGTCCGGTTAAATAAACACTAAATCTTATCTTTATGGTTTGAGTGATGCGCTCAGCTAAACACAAAGCTCAATCCTCTTGCTGCGGAGATAAGATTGTACTTAGGGATTATAAAATTCGCGCCCCTGTTCGTATTGATTTTGTGGAGTAGTCCTCGGGAAAATTCTGACTCGGGGATCAATTTTAAACCATCGCACACACTAGTACAGACAGTCCCTACTACGAGTTAATGAGGCGGATAAGTGAAATAATTGTTTACTTTGTGACAGAAGCATGAAATTTGGCAGAAATATTTAATTATACTGTATATATTCATTACGTTTTGTTGTGGAACCATCTCGTGTGTGTGTGTGGGTTATAAAATCTTACATGTATGTATATTTTGTATCACTTCTGCCCAAGACCTATTTTTTTTGTAGTAAATAATTCAGTTTCCCCTAAAAATTAATAGAAAACAAGTAAGACGAATCATAGAGAACGCGAGTCATAAATGCTGAACTTAAGGTTTCTGTCCACCCTTGAATAAAATATCACTTACTCGGCCTGAGACATTAGTACAGTATACGCATAAAATATTATAATACAGATGGTGTAAAGAATAGCAATGTAGCTTGGAATTTTTTGAGGGGGAGTCTTTATCGAATCTAAGGATGTTACATTTCAGTTATTAGTTTGGATAAAATTACTTGGTTCGTCTCATGTGCTGTCAAAATTGATCTAGTAACGTGTTATTCCTGAAAATACGCAGAGACATATAGTTCATGTTCTCATTGAAGCTTTTAATACCATATCCGTAAACTGGTATTCATTTTATGTCATCCTGATTATCCAAGTTAATTTATATTTTGTACAGGAGAAAGAATTTATCCATTAAAACCTGTGAAGGAAATTCATTTACTATGGTGGCGGTGTTTGGTTACTCAATACAATCATGAAGTGAGATACTAACCTAACCTAACCTAACTATACTAAAAATATCACTCGTCCATAAACTTACCAAAATACCTGATATTCCCCACTGAACCCCCAACCCCCCCACACACGACCCGATGTCACCATGTCGTGTAAATAACACCAAGAAGTAATTGATGCAAGATATATATGTGATCTTCAACACTGGTAAGGTCAGTTTAGTTACCCGTGACAACTCAGATCAATGGACTAACAATTTTTCTGTCAACACTCACGATGCCGAGGTAGGTGGGTGGAGTTTGATAAAGGGCAGCAAAACCTTGGCTTGGTAGTTGCTGTAAAAATCATTGTCTGGGCGACTTTTTTTTTTGTATCTCTTGCAGTGATTGGACTTTTTTTTAAGGTATCTGAGAGACAGTATATAAAAGCCCATCTGGTATATTTTGGGAGAATATTGGATTTTTTTAATCGATATAGGAGAGATGTATATTCATGTTCCTGTTTTATATACTGAAAATGATAGACGTTTATATCTGTTCTGTTTCATGAGACCAAAATACCGACCACCTGATGAACAGAGACCCCCAGTTTTGTTTTTACTTTATTATTAAACAACTTAACACTACCTGAAAAGACTAGGTTAGGTTAGCTTAGATTAGGTCTAAGCTAATCTTTAGATGATCTACATAGAATTCATAATCAAAACATAAACTAATTCTTTACTTTAGAAAGTTTTGGCAACATTAATTTTGACCTTCTCGTGTGACCTGAACTTTAGACTAATTCTGACTAAATTTTGTTCATTTTCACCCAGATATTTTCCCCGTCAGTGTGCAAAGTTTCATCGAAATTACCTAATAGATTCTTGAGATATAGGCAGACACATATTACTGAGGCAAAACCTATCTCTGGATGGAGGTTATCGGCGTCACTTAGAGGATTAACATTTTTATTAGACCAAATTGATATCCACTTGATGCATGGATAATGTGTGGCCTCGTTGTGATTGGTGGATTTTGTGTGACTTTCTGTGATTGGTGGATTTCGTGTGGTTTGCTGTGATTGGTGGATTGTGTGCAATTTGCTCTGATTGGTGGATTACGTGTGACTTGTCATGATTGGTGTATTTCGTGTGGTTTGCTGTGATTGGTGGATTTTTTGGCCTCTTTGTGATTGGTGGATTATGTGTTACTTGCTGTGATTGGTGAGTGTTTGTAATTCATTGTGATTAGTGGATTTCGTGTGGCTTGTTATGATTGGTGGGTGTTTGTACGGTTCATTGTGATTGGTGATGATTATTTACGTATTTGTTTATGATTGGTAGTTGTTTATTTACATTTATTTAGATCGTAATGCCTGGCGGTGAATGCCAGTGAGGTTCTTTGTGACAACTAGACGTCTTACTCAGCTCATAGTTGTAACCAGGGCCCCAACGTTACCCCCCCCCCTATCCCCTCCCACCCCAAGATGCTGATGACGTGGAAGGTTTCGATTGGTCAGCGTGGGTGCAGTTGGAGTCGATGCTGGCGTGGGCGACAATGATAAGCCCGAGTTGCTGACGCAACTCGGACTGATTATGTGCGTCTCTGTGATTGGTCCATTCTGGTAACCAAGAGCGTCTGTGCTGGTGTGGCGTTCTCTGATTGGTCGGTTTCACTGCTGAGATCTTGGTCGATGAGTGTTGCGTAGTGGGGGGGAGGAGGGAGAATCTCGTATTGGCATCTGGACACAACTCACGAACGAAACTTGTAACCCAGATTCATAACGAACACATAACGAACACACACGAACCCCTCCCCCCCCCCCTCCTCGTGTGTGTGATAAAGTGTGAGAGAGAGATGGAAGTAATAAAGAAGGGGAGGAAAGATGGAGAAGAGGAGGAGGAGGAAGGAAAAGAAGAGATATATCGTTGGTCATCTATGCTTTCTAGGGTGAGGGGGAGGGGGGTGAGGGGTAGGAGGTGAGGGGAAGGAGGTGAGGGGAAGGGGGTGAGGGGTTGAGGGTTAGGGGAAGGGGGTGAGGGGTTGAGGGTTAGGGGAAGGGGGTGAGGGGTTGAGGGTTAGGGGAGGAGTTTTAAAGAGGAAAGATCACCAGAGAGAGAGAGAAGAGAATTATACAATACCATGAGTCTATATCTGGTCTGGGGGTCATACACACACTCATACACGAACACACACACACACACACAACAACAACCTGGTATCAACACACATTACATGAGTCATGCTCGCAATCAACACGACATTCCCCTTTCCTTGACTTACCACAGAACAAAGACCCAACCTAACCTAACCTAACCTAACCTAACCTAACCTAACCTAACCTAACCTAACCTAACCTAACCAAATAGACACTGAGTCATGTGAAATTCTAATATTACTTTATTTCACAAACTTTTAATCACAAATGTGTATAGTTTTTCTACTTGAGTGTACATGATTATAATACATGAACAGGATAAGGGTGGGTTAGAGTGGGTTGGGGTGGGCTGGATAAGGGTGGGTTGGGTGGGCTATACAAACTTATGAAAACCGTACTTTGGAAACATTTCTGGTGATTGCTTTTAAAGTTTACTGATCATGTCGAACCAGGAACTAAAACATTATTTGACAAGTTTCTTAAATGTCATAAACGTAAATAAAAATATTAAGTCAAAATAAAAACTCATTACAGTATTAAATTAAAAACATTTTTTTATTTAAAGCTTTATGCTGTTTTCTAAAGCTTGAAATTATTAAAAAAAATATTCATGAAATTCTATAAAGATATTCAAACTCGTCTAAATTTCTTTATACTTACTTTCCAAATATTTCCCTAAAATTTTACGAAAATATCCCTAAAATGTCTATGAAAATGTTCCTAACTGCCTCCAAAGATCTCCAAAATATCCCTAAAATATCCCCAAAATGTCCCCAAAATTTATCCCCCCCCCCAAAAAAAAAAAATTTAGAAGGCAAGTCAATCTTTACTTTCCAATTCTCGTCTCGTTGGTTTAATTATAAATTTCTCACCAATCTATATCACATTATCTTAGTCACAATTACGTTTATCACTCCTCCATGATGTATTAACCTCAAGAAAATGGTCCCAAAACAAGAGTCCTTTCAAACGCATATACTTTCCTTAACAACAACGCTGAAATCATCACTGTAGGAGAAGAAATATGAGATAAAAAATTTAGTATATCTTGACCGTATAACTTACAGCCCCTTTCACTCAGTATATCTTGACCGTAACCTTCAGTCCCATTTCACCTTGGACAGTGGAATTTCAGTGTAGTCGGCACTGAACTCGATAGCCATCAATGTCCTCATCTGTAAAGTTAGGTACACCACTCATAGTTGGGAGGGCTGCTGAGGGTGTTGGTGGTGCCCTGTGTGTGTGTGTGTGTGTGTGTGTGTGTGTGTGTGTGTGTGTGTGTGTGCGAACTGGCGACCTTTAGGATGGCAGGCGAGTGTTGTGTCCACTTGCCCACTGCCCCTTCCTTCTTGAAGCCTCGAGATAGGGTTGAATAATGAAGGAAAGATGATGGCTATAGGTTCTAAGAAATAAGGAATGAATAAGGTTGAAGACCCAAAAGTTTGAAAGTATAAGGAGAAAGTCCAAAAAAATAAGGAAGAATAAGGAGAAAGACCAAAAATAAGGAAGAATTACGAGAACGACCCAAAAAATAAGGAAGCATAAGAAGAAATATAAAAAATAAGGAAGAATTAGGAGAAAGGCCAAAAATAAGGATCAATAAGCTCCAGAATAGACCAAAAATAAGATTCATAATTAACTTTTATGTCAAGAATAGGAGAAAATAAAACAGGAAGAAGAAAAACACAAATCAAAGGAAAATTACTGTACCATAACCAGTAAAATGTGTAAAGAAAACTCTGAATACACCTATAAAATATGTCACAACAAAATCACAAAAAATAAGCCAAAAAATACGTTCAAACAAGTAAAGAAACCCAAAAATAAGCCACAATTAAACCCAAAAATAAACCACATAAATACGTCAAAATACGTTAAAATAAACCATATTTAAAGGCTAAATACAAAAGTTACAAAACATAAAGTACAGAAGACAATTAACCCACCAACACAGGCACCGAAATATGGTTAGAAATTGTTGGATACATTTAGCGAAGGATCCGTGCCTTGCCCCGCGGTTCGGCTGGCTGGGAAAATCAATACTTTCTCTGGGGGGAGGAGGTGATGCCGTCCCTGGCCTGCTAAGTTGTGTAGCGTTCATTGTTCGTCCTGTATAGTGTTTGTTATGAGAGTTGGTTGTAATGATGGTTGGTTGTAAAGATGGTTGTCATGGTATTTGGTTGCTATGATAATTAGTTGTGATAATACTTTTTAATGAGGTTTTGCCATGAACCCTTGAACTTGTCGGTCTGCCTGAATAAGGTATTGGTGATAGTGAGGTTGTGTGCAGCACACTTGCTGAGGAGGAGTAGGCCGTTGGGATTACACTTGCCCACTCTGTTTCTCCCTTTGGTTCCCTGCCAAATGTCAGCATCTCTGCCAACTCAGGCACTAAAGTCAACTAGAAGCACAACCTTAACTGTCAACCTGTCAAGATCGGCGTAAAAGGCCTCCTTGATGTTTTTCCTCTGCATCCAGTGTTGGGGCGTGACAAAGACAACAGCAGCAACACAATAATAATAATAATAATAATAATAATCATCAAAGAGTAAACAAATCCTCCCAGAGGTAACCAGGCCACAACATCCGGGTTAGGCAACAAACAGAGCGCCTCCCTTACTTGTAGTAACTGCTTCTGCAATTTCGGATTTCGGTCACAAATACTTTATTTCTAAGGTACGTTTTATTTTTTCTCGGTACAGTGTTGAACCTATTTACTAGACTCTGGCAAGCTTTTCTATCCGGCGTGTGACAGGTTGTATTTAATGCATAGGACAATTTCCAGGAACTACAGTCCTTGAAAATTAGCCCCCAGCTTATTTCACTTTAAGATTAATCATCCGTTGGATTAGGTTAGGATAGAAACACACACACACACACACACACACACACACACACACACACACACACACACACACACACACACACACTATTACTCTTACTTTGCTGTCACTCGGAATCGAGTATGACGATCATCCAACTATGATAAAATGTTATGAGTTATTACAGATGTCACCTACATTGGTGAGCTCTGAGGTGACTAGAGAGGCCAATACGGGATCGGCAGGGTCTGTCACAGATGTTGCACATGTAGAGGGCTACATCCAGTGCGGGAGGGGCGGCGGCAGCGTCTTTCCGGCGTTGGCACTTGTCTGCCTCGGTTTGCAGTCAGGCTAACTCGAAAGTATTGACACCATCTCGTGTGGTGCTCCTCCAAGCCTTACGATGTGGAGTAATCGTCTCCCAGGTGAGGGGGGCGATTTGGCACTTTTTCTGGTTGTCTTAAGACTATCCTAATACCTTTTCAGTTGCCCGACAGCATTATGTTTACTATTCGTTAGATGACTGTAAAGTAGCTGCTTTGGCAATCTACTGTCGTCCATGCAGGTAACATGGCCAGTCCAACATAGTTGTTCATGGATAATGGTAGCCTCGATGCTCCTACAGTTGGTGTCAGGGAGAATACTGGCATTTGTTCTCTTGTCTTCCCAGCGAACTCAGAGGATGGAACGTAAACTACGTTAGTGTAAGTTTTCAAGTGCCTTGAGGTGCCTCCTGTATGTGACTCACGTCTCACTGCCATATAACAGGGTGGGGAGGACCACTGCTCGATATACGTTCAACTTTGTAGATAGTTTCATCTCCCTACAGCTGAAGACACGGGTAAGGAATCTGTCAAAAGCTTGAGATGACCATCTGATCCAATGGTGAATCTCTTCATCGATGTCTGCGGTGGTGGACAGGTGGGAGCCGAGATACTGAAAGTGGGTAACGTTAGTGAGGGTAGTACCGTTAAGCTGGATGGATGGTGGAGGTGTGGCTGAATCAGGGGCTGGCTGAAAGAGAATCTGAGTCTTACGTACATTCATTTCAAGGCCGAAGTGTGCATATGCATCTGCATAGGTGTTCAGGATCTCTTCTTGGTCTCGTTCAGTGTGAGCGACAAGGGTGAGGTCGTCTGCATACTGAAGTTCAGTAATGGAAGCTACCGACACCTTTGTTCCTACCTGGAGTCGTCTTATGTTGAAAAGACCCATCATCCGATACTGGATGTCCACCCCACCGGCTAACTTGGCACTGGCAAGAGTAAAAAAGGCAGCCAAGAAAACGGAAAAGAGAGTTGGTGCCAGTACACATCCTTGTTTTACCCCCGTTTGGAAGGAGAAAAACTCAGACGGGGTGCCATTGTGCAGGACACTGTTGCTTATGCCATCGTGGAGTTGCCTCACAATGGCGATGAATTTTGGTGGGCAGCCAAATCAGCTGAGGGTCCGCCAGAGGGCTTCCCTGCTGACTGTGTTGAAGGCCTTGGTTAGGTCGATGAAGGCCATGTACAGGTCATGACGCTGTTCTTTGCACTTTTCCTGTGTCTGGCGGGCAGCAGAGATCATGTCAGTGTTGCCACGTGATGGTCTAAAGCCACATTGAGATTCTGGGAGGAATTTTCCCCCTCAGGAAGAAGTCTGTTTACGAGGACTCGGACGATAATCTTACCAGCTACGGACCGCAGCGAGATCCTGTGGTAGTTGCCACAGTCTGACCGGTCTCCCTTGTTCTTATAAATATTAAGAGCTTGGGGGATTTCCTCCTTTTCCCATATATTCTCTAGGAGAGAGTGGAGACTGCTTTGTACACCCCGGCTAGGATTTCTTCAGGCCCTGAGCCTTTGTTATTTTTCATCTATTTGATGGCAGTAGCATCTCAGCTATCCTCCATCCCTAAATGAGGTCATTTAGGGATGGAGGATAGCTGAGATGGGTCAACTCTGGATGCTGAAGGACCTGCTAGGTAGTTAGGACATCTACATCAGTGTTTTGGTTGAGCAGTGAATGGTAGTGCTCTTTCCAGTGCTGAAGGAGGCCTTCTTCATCTTTAATTACGGAGTTACCATCGAGTGAGCAGAGGGGGACTGCACCATGAGTGATTGGCTCTTAAAATGTTTTAGTGGAATTGAAATATTCACGCCTCTTGTGTTTATCTGCGAGTTCTTGTGCTTCATATGCTTTATTTTTAAACCAGTTGTTCTTTTGTTTGCGAAGTTTGCGCTGGGCTGCTTCTTTCTTCTTGCAGAAGGTATCAACTTGGTCTGAGACTGAGGGTTCTTCTGCTAGTCAATTAAAGCAGCACATTTATCCTCGATGAGTACATTGGTTTCCAGGTCATTTTCATTAAACCATTCGTGTTGCCACAAACCCTTGAACTTGTCGGCCTGCCTAAACAATGTATTGGTGATAGTGAGGTTGTGTGCAGCACACTTGCTGAGGAGGAGTAGGCTGTTGGGATTATACTTGCCTGGTCCATTTCTCCCTATGATTCCCTGCCAAATGTCAGTATCTCTGCCAACTCTGGCATTGAAGATCGTCAAGGAGCACAACCTTGTCTTCTCTGGGTATAGAGGTTAGCACTCTGTAAAGGTCGGCATGAAAGGCCTCCTTAATGTCATCCTATGCACAGTGTTAGGGCGTATGCTCTGATGAAAAAGACATGATGTGAGTGATTCAATGGGACTCTGAGTATCATGAGGCGCTCATTGATCCCAACAGGCATTTCAGATAGCCTGTGTAGGATGCATCGGCGGATGGCAAAGCCAACTCCATAGATACAGTTTCCCTCCGCAGCTTGCTTACTCTTCCGCAAGAAGGTCTAGTCAGACCCCCGTTCTGTGAGTCGACCCTCGTCTGGGAGCTGGAACTCACTAATTGCGGCTATGTTAATGTTATACCTCGCCAGTTCTTTTGCTACAAGGGCAGTTCTTCTTTCAGGACACTCATTTGTGCCAGTATTCAGAAGGGTCCTGACATTCTATGGAGTGACCCTACAAGGTTGTATAGTTTGTTCTTGTTTTGATCTGTGATTTTGATTGTGTTTTCGACCACATAAGGATGACCTTACTGGGTGCTGTTGCCCAGTCAGGTTGGTTCTTTAGGCAGACGATGTTTAGGGCACATTTTCTATCCCCCTCCATATGTTGGGTGAGCAGAATGGCTCCTCGAAAGGGCTGCTCAGTTGCACAGTTGCTCAGTCGCACAAACCGGATTGCACTGCTGCCTAGATCCCATTGCACAAACGACCATCTTATCTGTGCTGCCCATGTGCAGAGTTGTGACTAGAGACTCTCGGCAGTCATCTCTGTCTATCCCCGTTGTCACTCGTCCGTCGCCATAGGACTTTTGGGGGTAAAGAGCTTTTAATGATGAAGAGTGCGATGAGCTGAATGTTGGCTGCATGTGAGTTGATTTAAGTGGTGAGGCAGGAGCGCAGGCTGGAACCACATATCTTGGCTCTCCCTTTTCCTTATCCAGTGGTGCAAGTGTTGCAATGACTGGGGAGAGGGAGAGTTGCAATGGCCTGCCAATAGCCCAGTTTGTTGGGTTTTGTCTTAGCAGCCTGTCCATTATGCATTGCCTTCATCCGCCGGTGTAGTCGTTGGGTTCCCTTGGTGGTCAACTCTTCCGCCTATACCACCGATGGGGTCTTGTTGGAGCTCTGTAAAACATGTCTGCCTGATGCGGGGCTCCACCGCAGAATTTTCGTTAGGGGTTTACTCCCGTCGCCTTATACCTACCAAGGTTAATCCACAAGGCAGTGGGGCAGTGGTTGGTTGGCGTCAGGACGTGTCCACATGCCAGTGGACCAATCCGCCATCCGTCTGGGGCCCACTGCTACTCCGAGATCCCCTGCTGGTCTAACCTGGGCCCACGAGGCACCCAGTTACATTGTGTCGCCACGAGGAGGTGCAGCAGGAGTCTTGATGGTGAAGAGGCTGTGTACTGGCAGAGGAGGACTTAGGCAAATTGCTTCCCTGTTCGCCACGAGGGCTATCCAACGGCGGTAGCTGAAAGCGAGAGGAAACAAGCAGTGCTTGCACCTTAACACTAACATAATACTGCCATACTGCCACACTAGACGCATTGCACCACTTGTGCACACACACACTCTCACACACACACACACACACACATAGGCACACACAACACGCACACACACACACACACAAATTAATACCACTATTCTACATAACAACACAACCACCATCACTATTCCATTTACCACCATAACCACCATCACTATTCCATATACCACCATAACCACCATCACTATCACTATTCCATATACCACCATAACCATCATCACTATCACTATTCCATATACCACCATAACCACCATCACTATCACTATTCCATATACCACCATAACCATCATCACTATCACTATTCCATATACCATCATAACCATCATCACTATCACTATTCCTATTCCATCACTATCACCATTCCTTATACCATCATATCACTATTCCCTATACCACCATAACCACTATCACTGTCACTATTCCTTATACCACCATAACCATCATCACTATCACTATTCCTTATACCACCATAACCATCATCACTGTCACTATTCCCATACCACCATAACCACCATCACTATCACTATTCCCAATACCACCATAACCATCATCACTATCACTATTCCATATACCACCATAACCACCATCACTATTCCCATACCATACAACCACCATCACTATCATTTCCTTATACCACCATAACACACCATCACTTATCACTATTCCACATCCGCTACAGGTCACTTCGCAACAGAGTCATCCGCGAAATACGCACTGCAAAGAAGTCCCACTACCCAACCAAATTACAACACCTGAAGCAGACCAACATCAGTCAATGGTATGGTAAGCTTAAAGAACTCTGTGGACTAAACAATATGACACACCCCCTCCCCTTCCTTAGCCACCTCACTAATGTTGACGCAGCTGAGCAAACAAATAACCATTTCGCTACTATATGCCAGACGCTCCCACGGCTTGACACAACCACTCTCCCTGCTTACCTACCAGCCCCCCTTCCCACTGACTTAGTAGAGGAATTTGACGTAGCAAAACGCCTGGACAAACTAAAATTAAAACGCTCTACCACCCCCATTGACTTACCAATGAAACTATTCAAGGAGTTCTCCCGGAGCTTGCTAAACCCCTCTGCTCCATCATCAATGCTTCTCTCAGTCAAGCCAGATGCCCAGCTGACTGGAAGACCTCTTATGTATCACCAGTGCCCAAGTCAACCAGCCCACAATCCTTAAATCAGCTACGACCTATTGCAATCACCCCAATACCCAGCCTAATCTGTGAAAGTTTTGTGTTTGACTGGGCTTATGCTGATATTGCAGGAGTCGTAGACCCTCAGCAATTTGGCAACATGAAAACTTCCTCCACCACTCACTGTCTTGTCAGCTTTCTCGATTACATATACCGCCATCTCGAGAAACGAAAAACGTCTGTAGCTGTCGCCTTCATTGATTTCACTAAAGCGTTCGACCTAGTCGACCACAATATAATCATAAACAAAGCTATTGACCTCGGGCTTCGGAGAAGTCTCATACCATGGCTTACAGACTTCCTCAGTGACCGACGCCAAGCTGTACGCTTCCGAGGGGCTGTCTCCACCTTTCAGTCACTCACCTGTGGCGTCCCCCAAGGCACCAAGATGGGACCACTCTGCTTCCTTATGCTCATCAATGATGCCCTAAGAGAAGCCCTGCTCGCTGGAAATATGTCGACGACTCCACCATTGGGATCAGCGTCAACAATTCCGCTCCCAACTATACCGCCCTTCAGGATTTATTGAACAGTCTCCAAAACTGGGCCACCAACAACCATGTCACCATCAACCATACCAAGACAATGGTTATGCACATCAACCTCTCCTCCGACATTGTCCCACCTCCTTCCATTACCCTAGGTCCGAACACACTCCAGGTTGTAGATTCCACGAAGCTCCTCGGCGTCACCATAGACAACAAACTAAATTGGAAACCACACGTCAGTGAAGTTGTCAAATCCTCCAGTTTCCGTCTCCACCTCCTCCGCCGACTCAAGTCCCTCGGAGTTCCTGCACCCGAGCTCCTCAGTGTTTACACAACATTCATACTTCCCAAGCTCACCTATGCCTCCCCCACCTGGTCTTCCTCCCTAAATGCCACACAACGTAAACACCTAGAAAAAGTGCAAAAGAGGGCATGCAAGATTATTCTCTCCCCTTCCTACTCCACATATCAAGAAGCGCTCAACACACTGACCCTTTCGACTCTCACTGACCATCACCACGACCTCATCTGCAAATTTGGTAAGAAGCTTCTACACCATCCCCGACACCGGCCCCTACTACCACCTGAGATCCCCTGTCCGAGAATTGCTGTTCGACACCACAACCGCATCCAGCCCATACGTGCACGAACTGATCGCTATAAGAACAGCCCAGTCCCAACCATTGTAAAAATTATCAATAACATGTAATAAATCAGTGTATTCACTCCCAGTAAACACTGCTCCCTACACTGTCACTATGTTGAAATGAACTGTATTTTGAGCTGATCCCCATCTAAGTTACTATATGTCTTATTTGTGTCACTTATGTCACTTGTATATTATTTGTAATTCGTAACCCATTCCCCAAATATGTAACTGTATATTTTCAGCCTTCTGGCTGCCAAGCTCTTTCAATAAACCGTTAATTATTATTATTATTATTATTATTATTATATACCACCATAACCATCATCACTATCACTATTCCATATACCACCATAACCATCATCACTATCACTATTCCTTATACCACCATAACCATCATCACTATCACTATTCCATATACCACCATAACCACCATCACTATCACTATTCCTTATACCACCATCACCATCATCACCTTATACCACCATAACCATCATCACTATCACTATTCCTTATACCACCATAACCACCATCACTATCACTATTCCATATACCACCATAACCATCATCACTATCACTATTCCATATACCACCATAACCATCATCACTATCACTATTCCTTATACCACCAACCACCACATCACTATCACTATTCCATATACCACCATAACCATCATCACTATCACTATTCCTTATACCATACCACCACCATAACCATCATCACTATTCCTTATACCACCATAACCATCATCACTATCACTATTCCATATACCACCATAACCACCATCACTATCACTATTCCTTATACCACCATAACCATCATCACTATTCCTTATACCACCATAACCATCATCACTATCACTATTCCTTATACCACCACAACTACCACCACTACCAATGTAACGGCTCACGGCCAGACAGGGGTGAGGCTGGGATTAAATGACACCCGTCCAGTATTACACGACAATGTTTATTTGGTCATACCTGGAAATACATGTCCCACTATCAGCTGTAAATACCAAACACACAAAAAGTATCCATCATACCTCGTATTTAACTCACATCTCAAGTTGGCTGAATACAATTGCTCACACTCACTTGTGACTGATCTGTTGTTATGACACGCGTAAGAACAGTAACAGACGATTTTGGTTGAGTTAGCGGTAAACTCTGTAGCTGGGTCACTGACGGACAGTTGCTAGATATTGGTTAGAAGTCGTCTCTGGACACGTAACCAGACCACCTCGTCTGCTCACTGTCCTCACACGGTGTCATACTATAACTAAAACCCATATCTGGCCACCACATATCATTCTCTTATCGAGTAGATAATGAACTTGTCGCTGACGCTTCAAAATACAACCTTCATCTTTCTCTCATCTCTCTCCCTCTCCCCTTCTCCTCCTACCGCACCTCACGTCCCATAAGATGCGGTAACAACCAACAATTCCGTTCCTTCTCTTGACTCTCTCACACACACACTTTAGCTGTCACCAAACTCTTGTAAAATCCTGTAATTACTTTCTAAAATTAAACTCAAATACTCCTCAGTGTCTCCCATGAAGTATTTCTCTCTTCTTCATTTATTATCTCTGTTAACTCTTTCTCGTCGCAACTGCGGTAAATATTACATAGTGTGTCGTTTACCCAACCAATAATTAGATGTTCGAGTTTCTCTGTTTTCGGTGGTTGTGTTGTGGTGGTAAATGGTGTTTCTGTTTGATTTAAGGTCACTAGTATTTAAGAGGTAGGATGGTGTTGTATATAATAATAATAATAATAACAATAACAATAACAATAACAATAGAAATAATAATAATAATAATAATAATAATAAAAATAAAAATAAAAAGTAAAAATAAAAATAATAATAATAATAATATCAACAACAACATCAACAATAATAATAATAATTAACGGTGTATTGAAAAAGTTCAGCAGCCTGAACACTGAAAATAATCATTGGACATAAATGACTTATTGCAAACAATGGAGGGAACTTTCATTAGAGAAAGTATGTGGTGTGGTGTATGTAGGATGGTGTGGTGTATGTAGGGTGGTGTGGTGTATGTAGGATGGTGTGGTGTATGTAGGATGGTGTGGTGTATGTAGGATGGTGTGGTATATGTAGGGTGGTGTGGTGTATGTAGGATGGTGTGGTGTATGTAGGATGGTGTGGTATATGTAGGGTGGTGTGGTGTATGTAGGATGGTGTGGCGTATGTAGGATGGTGTGGTATATGTAGGGTGGTGTAGTATATGCAGGATGGTGTGGTGTATGTAGGATGGTGTGGTGTATGTAGGATGGTGTGGTGTATGTAGGATGGTGTGGCGTATGTAGGATGGTGTGGTATATATAGGATGGTGTGGTATACATAGGATGGCGTAGTATGTATGCAGGATGGTGTGGTATACATAGGATGGCGTAGTATGTATGCAGGATGGTGCTGTCGACTGAAGACTCAGGTCACTGGGAGCTCTGAAGATAAGTAACTTGCTGGATTCTTGAACTTCCACCACACTGCGATGACCAATAGCAGCGACCATAGACAAAACAACTTGAATTGGAGATTGGGTGTTTCTCAACCTTGTCTTGAGCAGGTAGTGTTGCGTCTCGGAAGAATATGCTGGGAAGAATATGCTGACAGCTTGTTGAATGATGACGGAGCCACAACAAGTACTCAGTATAGGAGATGTTAACAGGGAAACCAGTAACCGGATGAACAACGATGCCATTGTGCAATCCGACTGCGAGAGAGATTTAGGAGTAATGATAAGTAGGAACCTTAAGCCAAGTAAACATTGTGTTTTTGCTCCTAACAAGGCTAATAAAGTACTTGGGTTCATACAAAGGAGTGTTAGTTACAAGACTAGCGAGGTCATCTTAAAATTATATCTTGCGCTTGTGAGACCACACCTGGATTACGCAGTTCAGTTCTGGTCACCGTATTACAGAATGGATATAGAATCCTTGGAAAGAATTCAGAGGAGAATGACAAGACTAATTCCGGGCATCAGGAACCTTGAGTACAGAGACAGGTTAAAGCATCTTTATTTGCACTCCCTCGAGAGACGTAGAGTGAGGGGCGACATGATAGAGGTGTATAAATGGAAGTCAGGGTTAAACAAAGGGGACATTACAAAGGTACTCAAACTATCCAACCAGGAGCGAACTCGTAACACTGGTTTTAAATTAGAGAAATTTAGATTTCGGCGTGAAATAGGTAAACATTGGTTTGGAAACAGAGTAGTGGATGAATGGAACAAGTTACCAAATATCATCATTAACTCGAATACGCTGGATAGCTTCAAACACAGGTTGGATGCTTATATGAGCAATACGGGTTGGGTGTAAATGGGACTGCCCAGTATGGGTCACTAGGCCCGCTGCAGTTTCCTCCATTCTTATGTTCTTATGAATGTTGAGTAAACACTGAGAAGCTCGGGTGGGTGTGTGTGTGTGTGTGTAATAATAAATAATGATAATAATTAACAGTTTATTAAGAAAACATGGCAGCCCGAAGGCTAAAAATATACAATGATATGTTACACACATGGTGGAAGCTGGGAGTGGGTCACTTGATTGACAAAAACTTTCAATACAAAAAGATAAGAAACAATGAGTTAACATATATATTAACTATAGATCTGGTAATGTTTGAGCTGGACTTGTAAACATTCTTGTGACCTGATGTTGGTGCCCATATCTGGATGACCGTTGCGTCAAACCTGGGTGTTAAGCCGCAACCTCACTACAGCTGCAGATGCACCACGTGGTCGGGTAGGTCCTCCAGCTCAAACAGGGTGTTAGAGATGGTTGTTGTTCCTCATGTGATGTCGTTAGGGATTCATAATTCCTCACTTGGGTGGAGTAGAGAGTCCTCATTGTGTGTGTGTGTGTGTTTTACCGGAGTAAGCCAGAACCAGCTTGATCACTACGGCCTCCTCCCCCCACAAGAGCGGCGGGCCCTGGCAGGAAGCTTATTGGAGAATGTCAGATAAGCTGTCACATGCAATGAAAGCACCAGCACCTCCCCGCGCCACCGAGTTACCGCCCTTATTCCCCTCCTCCCTACGGCTCAGTGTCCCTCGCCTACCGTGTCTCCAGGAGGCTTTGAATATTCTGAAAACCTTATTCACTCCTGTCATAAAGGGGATATTAGGTGTTTTACGTTATACTATGTTTATCAAATAGAATAAAAATGTATGGAATTCTTAAGTGAGTTTATTTATTTATTTAGTATTTAATTAAGCACTATCCGAGAGAGGCAGCTACTGAGGTAAGCACAATTTTTTATCAAACGCAGGTATTTTATTGATTGCAAGCGTATAATCTTTAATGAAGTGTACAGGTGATAGATATTTATTTTGTGTGGCAGGTAGTCTTACTGGCGATGTATTTAGAGTAATAAGATCATAAGTGGAATTCGTTATTCCGTCATGTTACCTGGCGATGGAAAGCGTCTCGTGATTGGCTGTCATTATCTAAGACAAAATTTGTGGCGCATGGGTGGCTTAGTAGTGTTGTGGGGTTATGAGATGTTGGTTCACACTCAGGATGGGATGGAGAAAGGAAACTCACAAGGTGCTCTCCGTATACATATTATATTGGATGTACAATGCAGCTTGGTGGCTGGTGCTGGAAGGAGGCAGCGTGGTTACAAGCGTGAGTAGGGAGAGCTGGTTGGTGAGGGTGCTCAGAGGAGGACCACCTTGTGGGTCGCCATGTTCGCCGGCGGGAGCGAGGGCTGCCAGGCAGGAGCGGTGGAGGTGGTGTTACTTGAAGACTGGCTGTAGGTAGAAAGACAGTTAGGTCACCGCGAGGTCAGGTCTTATATAGCGGAGGTAGGCGTGGCTTAATAGTTGACCCCCATCATGTAAGGCGGCGCTGGTTGACCTAGACCACGAGGCATACACTGTGGAATTCGCGGGGTCGGCTACTGAGCGACAAACAGCGTTTGTAGGGGAGGAATCCACTACAGTGGAACAAGTGCGTGGGGCGGAGGATTACTTCGGTGGTAGAGGCAGTTAGTGGTTAAACAAGCAGGTGGGATGGTGGAGCAGGAGTGTATGTGGGTGTCTGTGTGTGTCCGGGGGGGCGGTGACCTCGCCATCAAACAGCATAATTATGATCTGAGGTTCTGGCGTCTTAGTTCAACAGGTAGAAGGTCACAGATGGTTTAAGGGTTGTTCCTACAGCTTGAAAATTTATTGGAGGAGAAATTTGTTTTCCAGAATTGATCGAATAACAAAAATACGTGGGAAGCCAGACACAAGTTCAGGTGTTTAATTAGTTTTACCAAATTAGGAACCTTGAATACAGAGACAAGTTAAAGCATCTTAATTTGCACTCCCTCGAGAGACGTAGAGTGAGGGGCGACATGATAGAGGTGTATAAATGGAATTCAGGGTTAAACAAAGGGGACATTACAAAGGTACTCAAACTATCCAACCAGGAGCGAACTCGTAACAATGGTTTTAAATTAGACAAATTTAGATTTCGGCGTGAAATAGGTAAACACTGGTTTGGAAACAGAGTAGTCGATGAATGGAACAAGTTACCAAATATCATCATTAACTCGAATACACTGAATAGCTTCAAACATAGGTTGGATGCTTATATGAGCAATAGGGGTTGGGTGTAAACGGGACTGCCCAGTATGGGCCAATAAGCCTGCTGCAGTTTCCTCCATTTTGTTCTTATGTTCATGGTGTCTCATATGTAGGATGGTGTGGTGTATGTAGGCATGGTGTGGTATATTTAGAATGGTGTTATATATGTAGGATGGTGTGGTATATATGTAGCATGGTGTGGTGTGAGACCACACCTGGATTACGCAGTTCAGTTCTGGTCACCGTATTACAGAATGGATATAGAATCCTTGGAAAGAATTCAGAGGAGAATGACAAGACTAATCCCGGGCATTAGGAACCTTGAGTATAGAGACAGGTTAAAGCATCTTAATTTGCACTCCCTTGAGAGACGTAGAGCGAGGGGCGACCTGATAGAGGTGTATAAGTGGAAGGCAGGGCTAAACAAAGGGGACATTACAAAGGTACTCAAACTATCCAACCAGGAGCGAACTCGTAACAATGGTTTTAAATTAGACAAATTTAGATTTAGGCGTGAAATAGGTAAACACTGGTTTGGAAACAGAGTAGTGGATGAATGGAACAAGTTACCAAATATCATCATTAACTCGAATATGCTGAATTGCTTCAAACATAGGTTGGATGCTCATATGAGCAATAGGGGTTGGGTGTAAACGGGACTGCCCAGTATGGGCCAATAGGCCCGCTGCAGTTTCCTCCATTCTTATGTTCTTATGTTATTGAAAAAGTTCTGCAGCCCGAAGGCTGAAAAAATACATTGGACATAAATGACTTATTACATACATTGGTGATTTAACAAAAGCCTTCATTAGAGAAAGGTAAAGGAACATACAGTAAACATGCGGATTAATGTTGGTGTTGAACAGCAAACACATAGTGTAGTAACTCCCTCCCAGAGTGGTGTAAGAAGGAACCTCACGTGGTGTAGTAGTTCCCTCACAGATGGTGTTATGAGGGGCCTCACGTGGTGTAGTATTTCCCTCACAGATGGTGTTATGAGGGGCCTCACGTGGTGTAGTAGTTCCCTCACAGATGGTGTTATGAGGGACCTGACGTGGTGTAGTAGTTCCCTCACAGATGGTGTTATGAGGGACCTGACGTGGTGTAGTAGTTCCCTCACAGATGGTGTTATGAGGGGCCTGACGTGGTGTAGTAGTTCCCTCACAGATGGTGTTATATGAGTGAGGTGTGGTCCCAGGCCTTCCTATTGTAGACGGATTAACACATCGCTGGTTGTTGTTGGGTCTCGGGCAGTTATCACTGGGTACCTGGGACCTCACTGTGTGAAGGGTACGACTCGGCTGTTACTGTAGAGTTGTTCTCACTGACTTAAGCACTGTTCACCACTGTTCAACACTGGTTCCATTCGTTTCCTAAATGAAATCGTAACTTCTGGCGAGAACTTGTTGATATTCCGGTGGGGAGGAGGGTTCAGGGGAGGGAGTTGGCCAAGTTAACAGTTGACCTGGCTGCTCCCAGAAGAGCGCCAGGTACGTCTTGACCCTTCAGTGGTCAAGAATGTAGGATGGTGTGGTGTATATAAGAACATAAGAAAATAAGGAGTCTGCAATAGGCCGGTTGGCCTGTGCATGGCAGCTCCTGTCGAGAGTTGCTACCACTCTCTATTATCCATGAATCTATCTAGCCTCCTTTTAAAACTCTCCAGCGTTCCAGCACTTAATACAAAGTTGCTAAGCTTGTTCCACTCGTCCACCACCCTATTTGTGAACCAGTTCCTTCCTATCTCCCTCCTAAACCTAAACTTATCCAACTTAAATCCGTTGCTCCGAGTCCTATCCTGCTCGGATATTATAAGAACTTTATCTATATCGCCTATATTGATTCCTTTCACCCACTTAAATACTTTTATCATATCTCCCCGCACTCTTCGTCTTTCTAGGGAATGCAAGTTTAGTTTCTTTAACCTATCCTGATATGGAAGGTTTCTAAGTCCCGGAATCATTTTTGTCATTCTTCGCTGCACCGACTCTTGTGAATTTATATCCATTCTATAATAGGGACACCAGAACTGAACCGCATAATCGAGGTGCGGCCTGACTAGCGCAAGATATAGTTGCAATAAGACCTCTGCACTCTGATTACTTACACTTCTAGATATAAAACCCAATACTCTGTTTGCCTTATTTCGAACATTAACGCACTGTTTTCTAGGTCGTAGGTCCGGGCTTACAAGTACCCCTAAGTCTCATTCACAAGTCGACATTTCTAGGTTGATGTTGTTAACGCTGTATACGTTGACAGTATTTGTTCTGCCAATATTAAGTACGCTGTACTTGCTGGTGTTGAATTTCATTTGCCATTTCTCTGACCACTCCTGCAGTTTATTTAAATCCTCCTGTAGTGCATTTGCATCCTGCCCTGAATTAATCTGCCACCCTATTTTGGTGTCATCCGCAAACTTGCTTATGTCACTGCTGATCCCAGTATCTAGATCGTTTATAGAGATTATGAACAAGAGTAGGATGGTGTGGTGTATATGTAGGATGTAGGAAGGTGTGGTATATGTAGGATGGTGTGGTATATGTAGGACGGTATAATTATTTAATTGAAAGACCTAACATTAAGACCTAGTGAACGGTGGTTAATAGCCCAGGTATGTCACAGAAGAGAGAAGTTGGATGTAAGGTCGATGAATAACGTATTGGTGGCGAGCGACGGAGAAAGGGACACACACACACACACACACACACACACACACACACACACACACACACACACTATTTATGTTTTAGCTAAAGTGAAATAGATGATATTTTACGTCACCAATTACGAGAAAATAAAAATAAAACTGTATGAAAATTTATTAGTGTCATTGATTATATTCATCGAGGCGTCCCACTCCTTACCTAAACACTGACGAAGTTCCACATAATCTATGACGTTGAGAGGAGGAGTTCCATATAGTGTTAGTCTGGAGTGTGCATTATGCCCACACAGTGAAGGCTTTACACAGCGTCTTACCAAGAGGACATTGTGCTCTGACCTCACTGGCACACATTACGAGGTCATAGTTATTGTTGTACTGTATGATACACGTGAGCTTCCTCTCTCATGACACCGCTATTGATTCCACTCGTGATGATCCGGGAGGTAGCATCTCCAGGAAGTGTTGGAGGATCGCCTGTCTGAGCTCAAGCACGAAATTGGCGAGAGGAGGCTGATCTCATGGGGTACAGTACGAGGTGTAAGCAGGACCTTTCATCTGTTCGTTGTTACCAAGAGCAAGAAACGGGGTAGTAGCTATAATTTGTCCCCTCACCTAACACAGGAAGGCTTGTAATAAAAGACTTCTGGAAGTAGTCATTTTATCGTGTGTTCTTTGGTCAACATAATATATCATTTTTACAATTTGCCCTGCGAGGGAGCTAGTTTATTGGGCACTCCCTTGCATCCCGTACAAGGTGTAGTGCAAAAACACGTTTACAGCGCCCAGCACGGAAGCACGCAAAGTTCATGCTTGCTTAATCGACTAATGCATTAAACGGCGTAAGTGCCTGAAGGGCCATGGATTTCATCGGCAAGTTACATATAGTGATAGGATGAATGTGGGGGGAGGGGGGGGGATTCTCGATACAATACATCTGTTTACGGCAAGTCGTGGCAACATCATCGACAAAGCGTGTACAAGAGAGTCATAAATATATAACTAATACCTGTAGCTCTCCACCGTAACACACGCAAATGGGGAGAAGCATCCTCGAGTTATTCCAGAAACAGCAAGAACTTGTTCACTTCTGTGGTAATGATTCTCGCTCATCACAGTGGCGTCGAAGAACAAACTAAATGTAATCGAAAAGGGATAATAAAGGGTGAAAAGAGAAGGGTGAAGGGTGAAAAGGGGAGGGTGAAGGGTGAAAAGGGGAGGGTGAAGGGTGAAAAGGGGAGGGTGAAGGGTGAAAAGGGGAGGGTGAAGGGTGAAAAGGGGAGGGTGAAGAGACGTAGAGGGTGTGAAGATAACGTCGAGTGGTTGAGAAACTTGAGACAGTAACACAGCAGCGGCAAAAGGATATCCTATGTAAACACAATGGTCAAAGGACATACTAAGAGATATGAAACTCTGTCACCTTCCTATATCACTAACGTTATCTCAGGTCAAACACGATACCCACCAATACACAAAAACTTACAACCACTTTAAACACTTAGAACACTTAGAAACACTTATAACACCTAGAAACACTTAGAAACACTTAAAAGGTCCATATGGATAAATTTCCCCGGTTAGTACATTACTTTACACAGTGACTACAATATTAATCATCACACAGAAATTACTTACCAAGCCAGTCGAAAAATACTGAGGAACATTACGGGGAAGATCACAGTACAGTTTCGTTTCATTTCGTTTCGTTTAGTTTAATCATCAGATGAGATAAGGTTTGGTGCCTAATCTTCAGGTGATTCGCAATCTAAAATAGGCATAAATAATCAATTTGGTAGAAATTCGACCAAAACTGGAACCCATTGGAACTGGAACCCATTAGAACTGGAACCCATTGGAACTGAGGGACATTACCAAGAACTGTTAAAGGTTGAAATTCTCTCTCTCTCTCTCTCTCTCTCTCTCTCTCTCTCTCTCTCTCTCTCGTTTTATCTATCGTTTGTTTTCTGTCTGTCTGTCTATCTGTCTAATTATGTATGTATGTATGTATGTATGTATGTACTGTATGTATTTATGTATGTATATATTTCACTAATACGCACAATAGGGATGGAAATTTAACTGTTTCAAGATTCACCCACTCATTCAACTCACTCACTCACGCCGTCACTCACTCACTCACTCACGCACTCACGCCGTCACTCACTCACGCCGTCACTCACTCACTCACTCACTCATGACCTAGATCCGATTAAATACCCTTTCCCAGATTAAAATAAATTAGGAATTAAGTCATGGCTGAAAATAAAACCTCACACGAGTTGATTAAATGAGCTCGCTAGTCTGCTGGTGTGGTTTATTGACTGGTGTAATGGTTTATTCATCTCAGCTTGATTGAGACACTGTTTTACGGTTCAACGAATCCTCAGATGAAGCTTTGGGACTAATGAATCTTTAGATGAACTTTCTGTCTAATGAAATTTCAGATTAATGAAGCTTTAGACTAACGAAGCTTCAGATTAAAAGTAAGCTTTAGATCAATGAAGTTTCAGGTTAAAAATGAAACTTTAGACTAACGAAGTTTCAGATTAAAAGTAAGCTTTAGATCAATGAAGCTTCGGGTTAAAAATGAAACTTTAGACTAACGAAGCTTCAGATTAAAAGTAAGCTTTAGATCAATGAAGCTTCGGGTTAAAAATGAAGCTTTAGACTAACGAAGCTTCAGATTAAAAGTAAGTTTTAGACCAATGAAGTTTCAGATTAAAGTGAAGCTTTAGACTAACGAAGCTTCAGATTAAACTTGAAGCTTTAGAGCTTCAGGGAGTTAAAATGAAGTTTCTACCAACGAAGCTCAGATTAAAAGTAAGTTTAGACCAATGAAGTTTCCGATTAAAGTGAAGTTTTTAGATCAAATTCAGTTTTAGATTAAACTTGAAGCTAGATATTAAGGCTTCAGATTAAAAATGAAGCTAGGACTAATGAACTTCATCTATGAACCTCAGATGAATCCTCTCCGATCAATAAAAAGTTATGTATCTGAAGGTCCATCTCAAACCACATATCCCAGCGTAACTACCTATCTTCTTGTCAGGATTAACCTGCACTTCATTCCACTCTCCCGGCTCCCACTCCTCACTGTCACCCCTGCCCACCTCACCTCCCCACCTCACCTCCCCCACCTCACCCCCCACCTCCTTCCTTCCCTCCCCATTCAACTGAACGTAATTGTCGCCAGTAAAGACACCAGATCCCAACTGCTAAACAACACATGACCCACAATGACTACCATTATTATTAATACAGAAGGAGCACACACAATTCGTCAGGGGACACATACACCTGTCAGACACACACACCTGTTGCGGATACACACACACAATTGTCAGGACACACACACACCTGTTAGACACATACACCTGTCAGGACACACACACCCAGCTGTGGGATACACACCTGTCAGACACATACACCGTCAGGAGAATACACCTGTCAGAGCACACACACCTGTCAGGGATTATTGGTACACACCTGTCAGGACACACACACCTGTTTGTGACACACACACACCTGTCAGGACACACACACCTGTCAGGACACACACACCTGTCAGGACACATACACCTGTCAGGACACATACACCTGTCAGGACACACACACCTGTCAGGACACATACACCTGTCAGGACACATACACACCTGTCAGGACACATACACCTGTCAGAATACACACACCTGTCAGGACACATACACCTGTCAGGACACACACACCTGTCAGGACAGACACACACCTGTCAGAATACACACACACCTGTCAGGACACACACCTGTCAGGACACACACACCAGTCAGGACACACACACCTGTCAGGACACACACACCTGTCAGAATACACAGGATACACACCTGTCACCTCGTCAGACACACACACCTGTCAGGACACACACACACCTGTCAGGACAGACACACACCTGTCAGGACACACACACACCTGTCAGAACACACACACACCTGTCAGAACACACACACACCTGTCAGGACACACACACACACACACACCTGTTTGACAGATTAAGGATACCAGTCTATGTCATGTAGTATTTCATCCCTATTTAAGAAGAGTGTATAGTCCTCATGGTAGTTTTGGGTCACTTGCTGACCTAAACTAAACTAACAAACCATAACATGTAACACCTTCAGAACTTATGTTCAAGGCCTTCGGTCATAGGTTCCTCAAGATTATGTGTCATAAATCAACGACAACATACCAAGAGGAGATGGAGTCTGTTTACAGCAAAGGAAGGAATTGTTGTGCCTCCTGAAATAATATTATTTTATTTATTTGTACTGGTAACAGCCGTAAGTCAACTATACTGCCCTAAGTCAACAACGTTGACCATAGGGGTGTATTGTGGCCTGGAGGGGTATAACACAGCCTAGGCCAAAATATACCCGGGTATAAACTATCGGTGGGTGTTAACTGGCCTGCTACACCGGCACGGCCACAAACGTCCGTTTGTTCCACAAGACCACCCCCCATCGGCCTCTTCACTCACCATCTCCCCACTGTCATCTGGCGGGCTCTGCTGACTCTCCACCTCCCCCTCTGCCCCGGCATCCGCTGTAACACGCCATCCTCCACCGTCACCTCCGACGCCACCTCAACGCCTTACTGACGCTCCTGGGCGTCCTCCCCGTCTCTACTTTGACGCTACTAGTGCTACCACCAACTCGACTCCGGCGAGATGTCACGGCTCATGTCCCTCCTTTACAAAGTAGAGAGCCGTGTTGAGCATCATTTTGGATCCATTCTTGCCGCCATCACCGACCTATTGCTTCTCGGTCTTTTGGCCAAGATCAGAGAGTAGCAAAAAAAAAAATCCAGCGCCGCATGGTGCCTTCTGTGAGCCCACAGCCTCCCTCACCCCTGCCGGCTGTCACTGCTGCCGCCGAATAAACTAGCCTCTTAACGGGACAAATTAAATTGCACACTACGACTAAACATATAGCAACATACCTGAGGCACTGCTCCCTCCTGGAGGTATTGCTGACTGAGTACTAACAGTCAACAGCGGGTTGACTGGCCATCTTAACAGGGTTGGCCATAGCCCTGGGCCACCTGGGCCACATGAGTCGGACTTGCCCCAAGGTCTTATCAGTGCCTCTCTTGGTCAGCAACGTATATTCAGTACCCCTCCACACACACACACGGGCGCGCACACACATACACACACCAAAACACACACCAATACACACACACACACACACGTCCCTAAACATTACTTAAGCACTGTTAAAGTAAACATTTAAACGTTTAGTTTGGTTCTTTGGTAAAAATATATCTACCTTTGAACGTAACATTTTTATGTCTAAATTTTCGGTGGTGAAAACTGTTGAAAAATATTTATTCAGATTTTTGCTCATTTCTCCGTCGTTATCAGTTAGCTCGCCGCCGATTTCTGACAGTATTGATCCAATCTTTTCTCGTGTTTTAGTTTGATACAATTGATAGAATCCCTTGGGTTTTGACTTCGCCTCCCTTGCTACCTTCAGTTCATTACACACCTGTGCATTATTAACCTTTAATTATACCTGTGACCAGACTGCTAATTTCCTTCCTTCTCTCAACATATACCATCATTAACCAAGTAGTATTTTCCTCCCTCTCTCTCTCTCCCTCTCCTACCTCTCCTTCCCTCCCTCCCTCCCTCCCTGTGCCTTTCGCCAATACTCTTCCTATAATCAGCACTTGAGTGACCTTCTGCACAGGACAGGGAAACAGACAGGTAGGAGGGAAACTTTTCACCTGACCTTTACAGTGACTCAGGTGTTGTTTCCTGTTGTTGTTAATCTTTTAAATTCAGTGAGATGAGACGACTGATGATTCACCTGGTTTTTTTTCCTTTCTGTGTTTTTTTATATATTTGTTCTTATCTAAGTATATTTTTCGTGTTTACTTTTTTTCTTTTTTTACTTCGATTTACAAACCATTCCAAGAAAATAATACATACACATACATACATACATACATACATACCTTGATAGAATAACACAGGAAAAAGGGAACAATGGAGCACCTTAGCTTTCGTCTTTATTTAGAGGCAACTCTATTTCAAGGACCGAGAGAGGCGCTCCATTGTTTCCCTTTTCCCTGTGTGATTTTATGAAGATTTATCTTATCAACGTTTTCATTGTGGATCTACATGAAATACATACATACAGACATACATACATACATACATACAGGTCAACAGTTAAGTTGGCCCATACCAACTCCCTCCACTGAACCCTTCTCCCCACCGGAATATCAACAAGTTCTCGCTAGAAGTTACACTTTCATTAGGAAAGGAACGGAACCAGTGTTGAATAGTGTTGAACAGTGGTGAACAGTGGTGAACAGTGCTTAAGTCAGTGAGAACAACTCTACAGTAACAGCCGAGTCGTACCCTTCACACAGTGAGGTCCCAGGTACCCAGTGATAACGGCCCGTGAGACCAAACAACAACCAGCGATGTGTTAATCCGTCTACGATAGGAAGGCCTGGGACCACACCTCACTCAAATACTACCCTCTGTGAGGGAATTACTACACCACATGAGGCCCCTCATAACACCATCTGTGAGGGAACCACTACACCACGTGAGGTCCCTCCTAACACCATCTGGAAGGGAGTTACTCTGTGAGGTCCCCATAACACCATCTGTGAGAGAATTACTATAGCACGTGAGGTCTCTACACACCACCCTGTGAGGGAATTCACTACACCACGTGAGGTCCCTCATAACACCATCTGTGGGAGTTACTACACCATGGAGGCCCTATAACACCATCTGTGAGGGAATTATTACCACGTGAGGCCCTCATAACACCAACTGTGAGGGAATTACTACACCACATGAGGCCCCTCATAACACCATCTGTGAGGGAACCACTACACCACGTGAGGTCCCTCCTAACACCATCTGGAAGGGAGTTACTACACTACGTGTTTGCTGTTCTACACCTACATTAATCCGTATGTTCACTGTATGTTTCTTTACCTTTCTCTAATGAAGGCTTTTGTTAAACAACCAATGTATGTAATAAGTCATCTATGTCCAATGTATATTTTCAGTCTTCGGGCTGCAGAACTTTTTCAATAAACCGTTAATTATTATTATTATTATTATTATTATTATTATTATTATTATTATTATTATTATTATTATTATTATTACATACATACATACATCAGTGATGAACAGTGTTTAAGCCAGTGAATTCAGCACTAGACAGTACCAGTGAGAGCCCGTGATTCACTAATTAGGTCCACACCCAAAGATCAACACCCTGGGAACTGACCATCATCTGACCAGGATGTGTTAATCAGTCCACCCTGGGAATAACAGTGGGTCGACTTTATACTTGACCACGAGATATTGCAACTATATCTTGTTCTAGTCAGGCCGCACCTCGATTATGCTGTTCAGTTCTGGTGCCCTTATTATAGAATGGATATCAATTCACTGGAGTCGGCGCAGCGAAGAATGACGAAAATTATTCCGGGACTTAGAAACCTTCCATATCAAGATAGGTTAAAGAAACTTAACTTGCATTCCCTAGAAAGACGCAGAGTGTGGGGAGATATGATAGAAGTATTTAAGTGGGTGAAAGGAATCAATAAAGGAGATATAGAGAAAGTTCTTATGATATCCGAGCAGGATAGGACTCGGAACAACGGATTAAAGTTGGATAAGTTTAGGTTTAGGAGGGAGATAGGAAGGAACCGGTTAACAAATAGGGTGGTAGATGAGTGGAACAAGCTTAGGAACGTTGTAGTAAGTGCTGGAACGCTGGAAAGTTTTTAAAGAAGGCTAGATAGATTCATGGATGATAGAGAGTGGTAGTAACTCTCGAAAGGAGCTGCCATGCACAGACCAACCGGCCAATTGCAGATTCCTTATTTTCTTTTGTTCTTATGATAACTCCAACATGGAAGTTTTCATCACTGTTCTCTATTTCATGTCTGGAAAATGTAAATTTTCATCACTAATGTCTATATTTAATGTTGTGGAAGGACTAGGGACGACCATGGCCAGGGAATGATCAGATGACAGATGTAATTTAACGTGCTTCATAGCTGGATGGCGGAGTTATTGATAATACTCTACTATCATAAACACATCTACTTTTGGTAAATTTCTTTCATCTGCCTTGATGAACCCTGGAAGAGAAGTCCAACTCTCTCAGCTGATCGGCTCTCTAAATAAATATTATTAGATAATTAATTGTGCTTTACTGTACAACACAGTAATGCTATATTGAATATGAATATGAATATATATATATATATATATATATATATATATATATATATATATATATATATATATATATATATATATCATGTAGATCCATTAATGCAAACGTGGATAAGATAAATCTTATCCCTTTTCCCGTGTGATTTTATCAAGATGTGTGTGTATATATATATATATATATATATATATATATATATATATATATATATATATATATATATATATATATATATATATATATATATATATATATATATTACTGAGCACATTAAGTGATTCAATGGATATTAGCTGCCCATACTTCAAATTTCATCGTAAAAACATTCCAAACAATAGTGGTATTATTTTGGTTTTGGTCATCCGGGAAACCTTAAGATTCTAACTATGGGATTAAGTACTTTAAACAACAAGACACATTATTATTATTATTATTATTATTATTATTATTATTATTATTATTATTATTATTATTATTATTATTATTATTATTATTATTATTATCACGGCAGGAAGAAATTTCCCGCCTTTAATCATGCCAACGGATGTCCTGCTGACTTGGCTGGTGGATGCTCTTATCGTGTGAAAGAAAACGCAAAAGAAAGTCGGAGAGATTTTTTTTTGGCGGGTGAATTAAATCTAAACAACGCGGGAAAAATAATCAAATGAGCGTACAAAGTTTAGCTGGCTCCGTCTCCATAATGTCAAGGAACGGAGAGTAAAAAAATCAAGAAGTACGACGAGTAGGGAGGGATAACTGCCATTCTCCACTATCGAATAAACATCAGCTACTTAACAGGGATTGTGTATGATTTTACGATGATTATAATGGGATTCTAATCAGGATGGCTGTGGGCATTACACGAGTCATTACACTACTTTATGTCGGGAGCTTTGTGGGTTACTCATTCTATGTTTCATGGAAGTGTTGAAAGTTGATCTTAAAAAATCTGTATCGTGAGAATATACTGTTCTTGTGAGCTATAGTCGTAATCTTAAAATCCTGTTATATTATTCGTCTATATTGACCCTATGTTATCTAGTAGAGTCAGTTACCAAGGTTATATTAGTGATATCAATAAGTAAATTCACATATATTTACATTGCAAAATTATACACAATTACAGTAAAATAATAATAATCCACCTCGTACTATAATGCACATACAGTACATATTAAAATAATAGATAATCCACGGTAAAATAGCAAGTGGCTATTAGGCCGGGTAGCGGTCAAATATCACCTGCATATTTCAATTCAATTTCAATTTCAATTGTTTATTCCTTGATCGAGGAAGCGGGATTCTAGTGCTGTCACTAGGTACCCCTGTACAATGACACCAGAAGCATCTGGCAAGTGTGACAAGTATATACAGTATAAATATTATAATGGGGCATACTAAAGCCTAAGGAAGGAAGGATATTCCTTTAACACATAATCAATATTATTTACAAAATATCTGGCCAGTATGGGGAGGATCATCGTGTCTCCGTCAGGGGGTCGTGGAGTGGTGGTCCAGCAGGCGTCACGGAAGCGTTGTGTGTGGGGACATCTTAGGAGGTAGTGAATAAGGGTGCGGCTGTCGGGTCTTCTGCATAATGCACAAGAGCGTTGCTCAGGGGATGCGGGGATACCAATCTCCCAAGCAAAGTCATACCCAATGATGATACGGGCAGCAATCACGTCCCTTTCCGCGACCCTGCATCCTGAAGTGTGGATGTTAACCCTCGTATTCGGAGGATGAGGTCCTTATTTTCCCCTGATCCAAATGCGATCCCGTCGAGAGCAGACCTGGAATCGCAGCAGACAAGCAAGGGGCAGAAACCATCTGCTTCTTCCTCAGCGAGAAGGGCAGCAAGGAGGGCTATTAGTTCAGCCTGAGTGGAGGATGCCCCGTCAGAAACTCTGAGAGACAGTTTGATAGGCTCAGGGGCATCAGGACGGGAGATGTAGACACCAGCCCCGGCCCTACCTGTAGCGGGGTCAACAGAACCATCAGTGTAGAGGACGACCCTACCTGGGGACCAGTGGGCGATCCTGGAGAGGTGGTATTTGCAGAGAATAACAGGGTTCACCTGGGATTTCGGGAGCGGTCCACCGAGGGCAATCACTTCAGGTTGAAAATCCAGCCAGGGAGAAGGAGACGAACCAACAGCAGGGGTGACAACAATATCAGGCAGGAGGTCGTGTTCCTGAAGGGCTCGGATGAGTGACCCTCGCCACTGTCTTCTAGATGGAGGTCGGTCTCGGACAGCAGGAGTCAAGTTGGTTTGGACATAGTTGCCCCGAGGATCCCGTAGAATGGAAACGGCAGTTTTTAGGTAAAACTCCTGGACACGATCCTGTAAGGGGGAAAGACCAAGTTCGGTATATAGAGAAGTAGAGCGTGTCCACTGAGGAGCCCCAAGGATGATACGAGCAGCTTTCCTCTGGATAACTTCGAGACGGTTGACAGCAGTCCGACTAATGTTGACGAGGGCAGGGGCGGCGTAGTCGACACAGGAACGGACAAAGGACTTGTACATGGTGAGAAGTACAGGGATGGTGGCACCAAGGGAACCCCTGCACATGGTAGAGAGGGGAGCGAGACGCCGAAAGCATATGTCTCGAAGATAGCGGACTTCAGGGATCTGACAACGTGTGCGAGTTACATACACACCCAGGTATTTTGTCTCATTAACCCAGTCCAAGGGCGTTCCTGATAAGAAAAGGGGTGGAGGTACAACACGACCGTGCCACATGGCTTTTGTTTTCGCAGTTGAAAGAAGGAAACCAAGTGAATCACACTCTCTGGAGACCAGATCAAGGGCTTCCTGCATGCTGAGGTAGTCAGGGGCTTGGAGGAGGACATCGTCGGCATATCCTGAGTGGACAACTTCTGTCGGCCACGGGAGTGATGCAATGGAGTGCATGAGAGTGTTAAACAAGGTGGGACTCAGGACTCCACCTTGAGGGGTGCCGAGGTTCATTTCTTGAACAGGAGACATAGAGCCTTCAACGCGAACCCGGGCCTGACGTCCAGTGAGGTAAGAGGCGATCCATTGTAGAAGTCTCCCTTTAACCCCTAACCGTGCAAGTTCAGCTAAAATGAGGGCAGGCTGAGCCGTATCAAAGGCTCCCTTGATATCAAGGAAGACGGAGATGCGGGCAGTCTGATTGCAATAAAAGGAAGCAATGGAGTGTGCTGTGCTGCGATGTTGAATGAAACCATTGAGGGAGTTGTGGAAGCCGCCTATGGTGTGAAGAAGGCGACGATGGAGTATCCTCTCCATCATCTTGCAAACACAGGAGGTAAGACTAATGGGTCGATATTTCCCAGGATCTCCCGGCTTAGGGATGGGGATAATAGTGGCATTTTTCCAGTTGGACGGGAGAACCCCATGTTCATAAGACATATTGTAGAGAGCAAGCAAGGGGCCGTTAGGAATATTAGTACAGGCGTTGAGGACGGAGTAGGTTATCTGATCATCCCCAGGAGAGGTGTCTTTTCTAGAGCGACGAGCACTGTCAAGCTCGAACTGTGTGATGGGATGATCAGTGGGGGCAGGGGAGGTAAGAGCAGCACGAACAACAGGCTCAGACGCATCGATGCGGGCCTGCACTGCCTCCTGCATTGGATCTGGAAGTGCCTCAGGGGAGGAAGCTCGTGCCCAGTCCTCCATTAAAGAGCAAGCAAGGGAGGCGGGGTCAGGGTGGGGAGGAGGCCTCCGTCGAGTACCCCGTATAGCATTAATCCGATTCCATACATAAGAGGGTGACGACTGGAACGATAGAGACCCCGTGAAGGATAGCCAGTCCGCCTCACGTATCCGACGGCGCTCCTGAGTTGCAAAGGAGCACCAATTTTTGAAGTCTTCCCAGTCCTCTGGAGACCGAGACCTCCGTATGGCAGAGTGGAGATCACGGGTTACCTGCCGGAGATGTCTCATGGCAGGGATACGATACCAGTAGTTGGTGGCACTTCTGGGGTGACGGGGAGGGCGTGGAGGGGTAGCGCGATTGACAGAGTCATACACGGCATCAACAAAATCAGCGCTGTAAGAGTCAAGGGACTGGGGGACAACATAGGAATCCGCCCAGGTAGAAAGGTATTGGGTAAAGGAAGGAACAGCATCTTGTGTGAGACGAAGGCGAGGGGATCGATAAGGAGCTGATGTCGGGGCAGAGAAGGAGAGCCTGAGATGGGTAGTAACGGCAAGATGGTCACTATACAGAGCAGGCTCGGTGCAGACGGTAGGATGAAAGGAGGTATGACCGTTCAATAGTAAGCCAACATCAAGGAAACTATGGGGGAGGCGAGTAGGATCGTCAGGACAAAGAAAGCGAACATCATCATCCCCATTAAGAAACTGTGAGAGATGTGATCCGTTAAGGGTACATGGAGTGGGATGATCCGGAGTAAGAGTGGGATGGCGGGCATTAAAGTCGCCAAGAACAATAGTGGGAATCCCATCATGGAGGTCGTGAAGAACCTGGGGGTCCAGAGAATCACTCTTGAAATGAACATTGACTACACGAAGGGTCCGGTCACCAAGAGTAAGGGAGACAGAAAGTAATTCAGACGGGGGTCCATGTGAGTCAGGTGAAGGGAGACGAACAGATGGAATGGTGTTACGCACAAGGGTGAGGAGGCCACGAGCCTGCCCACGGTACCGAGGCAGGGTGTAAACAGTATAGCCAGAGAGGCGGAGTGGAGTAACATCGTCTGTGATGGTTTCCTGAAGTAGAGCAACATCTACTTGATGGGAGAGCACAAACTGGGCGAGGTCTGTCCGGCGAGGTCTAAGTCCCTGGATGTTCCATTGTAAGAAGAGGAGGGAACGGCCTCCGGTGTGAGATGAGTCGGAGGGGCTAGACAGGGCTCCAGAGGAGGTACCAAATTCTGTTGAGAAAAATGGAGAGGGAGGAGTGGGAGAGCGAGGGATGGATCCTCCATCTCGGGAGATGGAAGGAGGCGGGTCATCAGGGCTTGCAAAGTGCGCCCCTGTTGGGTCAGGGTGTCCAGAATGAGTTGTTGTTGCTTCTGCAATGTCGCAATTGTTTTCACAAACAAGTCGAGTTGGGCTGAGAGAAGGTTGATTTGCTTGGAGTAGCGATCCAGATGGAGAGTGATTGTTTCCAGAGAACCAACTTGGTGTACCTGTACAGGAGCTGGAGGTGGCGGCGAGGATTGCCGAGGACCCAACTGGGCAGGTGGTGGTGGTGGTAGCGACGGAGAGGGACGGTGAGGGTTCAGTTGAGTAAGAGGTGGTGGTGCTGGTGAGAGACAGTCGGGGTCCGGGTGGGCAGGAGATGGTGGTGACTGTGTGGCAGGGCCGGCAACGACCTTGTTCCAAGAACGGTAGAGAGAGGGAGGGAGGGGAGAAAGGATGGGTGACGGGGATGATAGGGGGGATGGTAGAGGAGAGGAGATCAATGGGAAATCCTTGTTGGATGGAAGAGGCGGTGGTGGATAGGAGTGAGGTTTGGTTGACTGGGGCTTCGTCAGAGACGAGGGCGGTGGTACAAGGTAAGTTTTCCCCGGGCGAGTGCCAGGACGCTGTGGGCAATTGGCATTCCAGGCGTGGTGACTGCCATGGCAATTGACGCACCGTGGAATAACTGGGATTTTGTTCTGAATTTCGATTTGCATTCCACTGTTTCGTGAGGACCTGCACAGAAACCGCAGGCGACCATCCTCGTGCACTCCCAGGTGCGGTGTTTCCACGATTGGCAACGACCACAGATCTTCGGGGTTCCGATAAATCGGTCGAGAGGACAGTTGTGAATTGGTCCTACATTCACCTTCGGGGGGAGGGGGCCCACCCACCAGCCGATGAGTTCGTTGGATGGACGTTTGGAGACCGGGTTGATGCGGCGTTCCATGTCCAGTAGTTGTGGGAGAAGAGGGCGAAGATCGTCGATAGGGATCTCCCAGGGTACGTGGCGAACCATTACCTTGGTACGACGAGTTTCTGGGGTGATGGTGGTGAACTTCAGCATCACCTCCCCCTGGGGAGCAGGAAAGCCCACCTGAGTGAGCAGGCGTACCGTCTCGTCCATTTGTGTGGTGACTATCACGGCTGTGGGACCTCGGCGGAGGCGAAGTGTTGAGTCCTGAAGTGGAGAGCAGTGACGGAAGAACCAGGTCGTCCGTGTGCTCAGAGGCAAGTCCCGAGGGAAGGCGAGACGACAAAGGCGCGACGGTGCAGGGAGACAAAGGGAATCCCCTATGTCCATCGTCGGCGGAGGGTCGGTCATTGAGCCACATGTAAGCTCACTTGGGGACCCCGATGACCGGAGGAGTCCACCCTCTACAGCCCCAGAAGGGGTGCAAGGGGGAGCCGTGGCCCCTGCTGGAGACCCTGACTTCTGAGGTTTCTGCTTCTTCTTTGACGTGTCTTCAAGAAGAAAGTCGTCAGCATCACTGTCACCTACTGCCGCCGTTTCCAACGAACGAGAGCGTTTAACGGCGGGCATAGGGCACGTTGGCAACACTGCAGTCAGGTGGAGTGGTAATGACGTCACTGCTACGTCACACTATCACATTGCGCATGCACAAACTTGAAAAACTTTGCTCAGAGGGATCAGAGCCACCACCACCTCCCAACAGTCACCACCGCTTCCCAGCAGTCATCCCTGCCACCCAGCAGTCACCCTTGCCACCCAGCAGTAACCCCCTCCTCTCTGCAGTCACCCCCGCCTCCCAGCAGTAACCCCCTCCTCCCAGCAGTCATCCATGCCACCCAGCAGTCACCCTTGCCACCAAGCAGTCACCCCCTCCTCCCAGCAGTCACCCCCGCCTCCCAGCAGTCACCCCCGCCTGTTTGGGCCGGGGTTTGATATCGAACTATCTCACTTGTTAACACTTGCCTGAATGAGTGTAGGGTAGTCACTGGTAACTTTGATGAAGCTGGGTGAGATATTAGCTAATCTCACGGCGTGTCACCTTTGATACAGTCGTAGATTGGTTGATAGTTGAAATCGTCCCAGCCTCCCTGGGTTGCACATGTAATTATCTTAGCTTGTAAGTTACTCAAGTGCACACAGGTTCTGTTATCTTCACTTGTTGTTCCTTGGTTTAATGTAAACACACGTGGTGATTTTCTAGTTATATTGGAGAGTTTGATAGTTACAAGGTTGCTGTTGTCAGACTACTGAGCATTAGCTATTAGCTTGTAATTAGCTGATATAATTAGAGAAAGGTACAGCCTGGGGGAGTTAAGCTCACAACACGTCTCTTTGGTACGGCGTCTGTCTTTGTACTCGCAAACTGTGGGAAACTGTGTGAACTAGCTGTTAACCTTAGGAGGGGTGACAGAACAAAGCTCAGTGTAGCTGTATGCTCAATAGTCTGGGTGATAGAATGTATATAATGAATATATGTCCTTAGCCCATATTTATATAATACTGATTGATAGAGGCTAGAACACGCCTCCCTGCAGTCATCCCCGCCTCCCTGCAGTCACCCCCGCCTCCATACAGTCACCCCCGCTGTAATAGCTGTTTTGGTATCACACTAATTGTTTTAATTAAGTTTTGGAACTCTTAAGTTGCAGAGCTTGATGTAAACACTTTCTGGGAATTCTCTCCTGGGAAGTGTTGTAACACTTTGAGCTAAGTGCCCAGCTTCCATGTCCAGTGGTAGTAAGCAAAATTGCCACTCCCTGAGAGTAAGAGTGGGCTAGTTGTTTCTCTAAACCAGCTGACCCTGACACGACCCTTGAGAGAGATGCAAGCCAAGTTATCTGGATTCAGCTTATTTGGTTGATTGGCATAGGGGAGAGTGCCGAGAGGAAGTTCGCTGCCCTTGGCATTGGTGTTGAGTGGTGAATAACTTGGGTGCATATTTATATAAAGCAAACCAAAGGTGCTGCTGTTACACCGTCACTATGAATATTTCCCTGTACTTCTCAACTGGATTTGAAAGTAAACAATAGCACTTTTGTTATAAAAATAATTTTATTCTTTACCATTTGTGTCGTCATTTCGTGGTTGGGAGTGTTATACATAAACCACTTTTGACACATTTTCTTGGACAAGAACTCACTGTCAGCTCTCCTGACT
This sequence comes from Homarus americanus, assembly GCF_018991925.1. Classification (NCBI taxonomy): domain Eukaryota; kingdom Metazoa; phylum Arthropoda; class Malacostraca; order Decapoda; family Nephropidae; genus Homarus; species Homarus americanus. The sequence continues at coordinate 112,015 of NW_024724145.1, read as the reverse complement.
GTCAAAAGCTTGCCTCACTGTCAGCTCTCCTCAATGTCAAAAGCTTGCCTCACTGTCAGCTCTCTTCACTGTCAAAAGCTTGCCTCGCTGTCAGCTCTACTCACTGTCAAAAGCTTGCTTCACTGTCAGCTCTCCTCACTGTCAAAATTTTGCCTCACTGTCAGCTCTCCTGACTGTCAAAAGCTTGCCTCACTGTCAGCTCTCCTCACTGTCAAAAGCTTGCTTTACTGCTCGGGCTGTCTCTCACTGTCAAAAGCTTGCCTTACTGTCAGCTCTCCTGACTGTCAAAGGCTTGCCTCACTGTCAGCTCTCCTCACTGTCAAAAGCTTGCCTCACTGTCAGCTCTACTCACTATCAAAAGCTTGTCTCACTATGAGTTCTGACTATCAAAAGCTTACTGAATGTCAGCTCTCTTCACTATCAAAAGCTTGCCTCACTGTCAGCTCCTCATTATCAAAAGCTTGCCTCACTAGCAACTACGGTAGAACCAACTAGCTCTATTCTGAACCGTGAGAGAGAGTGTACTGTACACACACACACACACACATCTCCCCGAGTCAATTACACCAGTCTCCACCGACCGACCTCTTCCGTCCGTTAATCTGGTCCTTTCATCGTTGGTGGTGGTCAGGCATGGTCTACTGCACCCACCTTCACTGGGTACAATAATTATTACGTATAAATTTAGCAGAATTTCACAAGTTAAGACGAACACTTCCGTAAACTGCTATTATGATATTGTTTTGTTCAGTTGTACAGTATATTTGTTCGTTTGTTCTGTCTATATCAGTATTATTATCATCATCATCATCAATCAATCAATCATCATCATCATCTCATCATCATCATCATCATCATCGTCGTCGTCGTCGTCGATTTTGATTCTGATATTATTATTATCATTATTATTATTATTAGTAGTAGTAGAATAGCCCAGAATGCAACAGGGGAAGTGGACAACAGCGAAGTTAATAAGATCCGTAGGTCCATTACAACAGATCGGCAGCACTGCCAAAATGACATGTTGCAGCAACTATTGCTGCATGTTCCAGAAAATTTGACAAAAAAGGCTATAGCGCAGGAGGTGGGCGCCTCGAACTGGTTAACTACGTTACCGATAAGGGCAAATGGTTTCAGCCTTAACAAACAAGAATTTACAGATGCCATTGCTCTAAGGTACGGTTGGCAGAGATGGGTTGCCCTCCCAATGCGTGTGTGGCTCTTCCTATGATAGCGATCACGCCATGGTCTGCAAGAAGGGGGGCTTCATATGCATGAGGCATGACGAGGTAAGGGATCTCACAGCAAATATGTTGAAGGAAATCTGGGGACGTCATGGTAGAACCGACCCTCCTTCCACTGGATGGCGAGATCTTCCAACACAGGGACTTCAAACACATCTAACGAAGCCCGTGTGGACGTCAGTGCTCGAGGATTCTGGACGCGAGGACAGCGAGCTTTCTTCGACATCAGGATTTTTGATCCCATGGCCGTTTGTCACCGTAACCTAGCTCTCGATGCTGCGCATAGGAGGAACGAGAACGACAAGAAAGGGCATATGGGGAGAGAATTCAAAATGTTGATCAAGGCAGCTTCACTCCTCTAGTGTTCACAACCTCTGGTGGGATGGGCCCAAGTGCAAGATGTTTCTACGCCAGACTCGCGGAGCTGATCTCCGAACAGAAGCAGCAGCCCAGAAGTTATGTTTACAGCCTGGATGAGATGTCGACTGTCCTTCTCTCTCCTTCGGTCGGCTTTGCTCTGCCTCAGGGGAACGAGAGCTTCTGCCCCTACTCCGACAACTGCTGCAGATATTGACTATGAGGCTACAGTCACTGAATGCCGCATAGATCTGCGGCTCAACTAATTTAACACAGATAGGATAGCTTCTTATGTATTAGGATATTTAATATTAAGGTAAATAAATGGTGGCGAAGGTGTGGCTATTGGGGGAGGCTGGAGGCCATTTGTCAAAAAAAAAAAAGTAGTAGTAGTAGTAGTAGTAATAGTAGTATTGGCTGGATAAAATAAACATAGATTCAGTCTGTGTAGTAAAACAAGGCTTCCTCCCCTTTACTTAGACTTTAGCAAAGCATTTGACAGAGTACCGCATCAGAGGCTTCTGAGAAAAATTAAGGCTCATGGTATCGAGGGGAAAGTTTTCAATTGGATAAAATCATGGCTCACCGATAGAACGCAGAGGGTCAGCGTAGATGGTGTTAAATCTGAGTGGGGCCGTGTAACCAGTGGGGTTCCCCAGGGGTCAGTACTAGGCCCACTCTTGTTCATAATCTACATAAACGATCTAGATACTGGGATACAACTCAGGCACCCAGAGCGACTAAGACCACCCCCATGCGCTCCTCACGGTCCCAAGCTTCCATAAAATATCATGGTGTGAAGGTGTGGAACAACTTACCCCCACCCACCCAGCAAAGACTACGCTCCCTTCCTTTAAATCATCTCTTAAAAAATATCTATTGTCTAAGTATTAATAAACTTGTATTACTTACTTTATATCCCTGCTTATATTGTACCACCAAAACAGTTATATCAGGAATTATCATGTAGATAAATAGAAATTATTATTGCAATAATTATATTTGCCGACTAGACATGATACTAACAGCTCTGTCCTCTTGTTCCACCTTAATACAACCCATGCTGTACTGCTTCCCTCCCTTATCATATTTATGTAAATCAACACCACTATAACGTATATAACCCTCCCTTATCATATTTATGTAAATCAACACCACTATAACGTATATAACTGCAAAAAAAGAAATAAATTTTGAAGTGATAACCGTGGTAACATACTGATATGTTCTTATTACCACCATGCTATTGTACTATTTCAGATGATAATAAATGTTACATAATACTTCCTTGAGATAAATGTATAGTATATATCAGGTGCCTAAAAGAGAGCTCAGGTTCTCAACTGGCTCAGCCATGTTAATATTGTTATTATTATCCACTCTGTATCTGTGTTTTTTCTGGCTAAATAAACTGTTTCAATATCAATAGGTGGGTGGGATTTTAGCTGGCTGGCTGGGTAGATGGATTGCTGATTGGGTGGTTGGTTGGGTTGGTAGGTAATTGGCTGGTTGGGTGGGTCAGTGGTTGGCTGGTTGGGTGGGTCGGTGGTTGGCTGGGTGGATGGATGGATGGCTGATTGGTTGGGTGGGTGATTGGCTGGCTGGGTTATTGGCTGACAGTGTGATTGGCTGGCTGGTTGACTGTCTGGCTGGCTCGCTGGCAGGAGAGGGGTGCTGACTGGGTAATTGACTGGCTGGCTGGCTGGCAGCCAGGCAGGGTGGTTGGCCCTTTCTAATTAGGTACGAACCCAATAAACTTCTCCAGTCCCAATAATCCCTTAACAATTTAAATCTTCACTGTTTTCATCATTCATCGATTACAAATTGGTTCATTCTATTGTACACTGAAGATTATTCATTTTGAAATTAATTAAAATCTGGGATATATTTGCGGGGAAAATTGAGGGTAAATATTTTGTGAATTTAATTTCTTGATTTTCCTTTTGATATCGAAGCTTGTAATAGTGCTGGTGATGTAATATATTCCTGTTTGGGAATTTTATATTATACGTTTTAATATAAACTAAAGGGTATAACATTATTTTCATGGCTACGGGGTTAAGAATTTATATTATAACGAATTTCATGGCGGGGCCCGGTTCCACGCACGCGAGGCCATCAACCGCCATATACCGCGAAGCAACATTTCCACAACATTCTCAGTTCTGGTGCCGTTTACAAGCTTCTTACTTTCTTTAATGGCGTTGCTTATCTTAATACGATATTGATGGATCTCTAGTCAGCTCTGAAATCATGATAATCGTCGCTTAAGGTCACAGCGAAGTTAAAATCTCGTGAAATGAGTAAACCTGCGTAGGGAACCAATTCAGTCTGGGAGTTTAAAGCTGACATACCCGAGCCCAACCCTCCTGAGGACTGCGTCAGGCCTCACCCTCACCGTCTCACGCCTCAGTAGTCAGTATTCACCATATGAGAGGAGGAGATAGTCGACGGCTCTTTTGTTGATAACTTACCTTCCTACACGGCTTTTCTGATATATATATATATATATATATAAATTATCTTCATAGTTAAATACACAAAAGTCATCTTGAACTGTGAATTATATATTTTTTTTCATTGTTGATGTTGGTTCAGACTTGAATAGTATAGCGTGCAGTGAATTCTTAAAAATAATACTGGGATCTGGCCAAGGTCAAAGCTGAAAGTCATCGCTTTAGGCTAAAATATAACGGGTCATTATATATATATATATGCACCATCGCCCCGTCAGTTCGCCCATACTTATGTAGTCCAAGTGAGGGTGTACGTGCATTATCTGCCAAACGCCTGAACTGATTGACTTTAAACTTTGTATGGAAAACTGTCGTGTAATTTCCTAAGTTTTAATTGGTCGAGAGGACAATGATTCTAGCAGCAGGGAAGAGAGGGCGGGTGAGGTAAGGAGAAGGAAGATGGGCAGACATGGTGAGGTAAGAAGAGGAGGTACAGTAAGCAGAGAGAGTAGGGGGGGAAAGGAGGGAGGGAGAGAGAGAGAAGGGGGGAAGAAGGCACACCCTAGAGAGTGACCGTCCAGACCTGCCTTCACACAACTTCTGTTATTACCACTACTGATGGTGGCTTGCTAAACCCCCTGGAGGCCTCTCTACCACACTTATGGAAGCCTCTCTATCACACTTATGGAAGCCTCTCTACCACACTTATGGAAGCCTCTATCACACTTATGGAAGCCTCTCTATCACACTTATGGAAGCCTCTCTACCACACTTATGGAAGCCTCTCTACCACACTTATGGAAGCCTCTCTATCACACTTATGGAAGCCTCTCTATCACACTTATGGAAGCCTCTCTACCACACTTATGGAAACCTCTCTATCACACTTATGGAAGCCTCTCTATCACACTTATGGAAGCCTCGCTACCACACTTATGGAAGCCTCTCTACCACACTTATGGAAGCCTCTCTGTCACACTTATGGAAGCCTCTCTATCACACTTATGGAAGCCTCTCTACCACACTTATGGAAGCCTCTCTACCACACTTATAAGAACATAAGAACATAAGAAAATAAGGAGTCTGCAATAGGCCGGCTGGCCTGTGCATGGCAGCTCCTGTCGAGAGTTACTACCACCCTCTATCATCCATGAATCTATCTAGCCTCCTTTTGAAACTTTCCAGAGTTCCCGCACTTACTACAAAGTTGCTAAGCTTGTTCCACTCGTCTACCACCCTATTTGTGAACCAGTTTCTTCCTATCTCCCTCCTAAACCTAGACTTATCCAACTTGAATCCGTTGCTCCGACTCCTATCCTGCTCGGATATTATAAGAACTTTATCTATATCCCCTTTATTGATTCCTTTCTCCCACTTAAATACTTCAATCATATCTCCCCGCACTCTTCGTCTTTCTAGGGAATGCAAGTTAAGTTTCTTTAACCTATCCTGATATGGAAGGTTTCTAAGTCCCGGAATCATTTTTGTCATTCTTCGCTGCACCGACTCTAGTGAATTTATATCCATTCTATAATAGGGGCACCAGAACTGAACCGCATAATTGAGGTGCTGCCTAACTAGCGCAAGATATAGTTGCAATAAGACCTCTGCACTCTTGTTACTTACACTTCTAGATATAAAACCCAATACTCTGTTTGCCTTATTTCGAACATTAACGCACTGTTTTCTAGGCCGTAGGTCCGGGCTTACAAGTACCCCTAGGTCTCTTTCACAAGTCGACTTCTCTAGGTTGATGTTGTTAAGGCTGTATACATTATAAGTATTTGTTCTTCCAATATTAACTACGCTGCACTTGCTGGTGTTGAATTTCATTTGCCATTTTTCAGACCACCCCTGCAGTTTATTTAGATCCTCCTGTAATGCATTTGCATCCTGCCCTGAATTAATTTGCCGCCCTATTTTGGTGTCATCCGCAAACTTGCTTATGTCCCTGCTGATTCCAGTATCTAAATCGTTTATGTAGATTATGAACAAGAGTGGGCCTAGTACTGACCCCTGGGGAACCCCACTGGTTACACGGCCCCACTCAGATTTAACACCATCTACGCTCACCCTCTGCGTTCTATCGGTGAACCATGATTTTATCCAATTTAAAACTTTCCCCTCGATACCATGAGCCTTAATTTTTCTCAGAAGCCTCTGATGCGGTACTCTGTCAAATGCTTTGCTAAAGTCTAAGTAAATAACATCGTAATTTTCGTCATTATCTACTACCTCGAAGACTTTCCTAAAAAACGTTAGCAAATTTGTTAGACAAGATTTTCCCTTTGTAAACCCATGTTGAGAGTCGTAGATTAATTTGCTTTTCTCTAGATGCGATCGGATGCTATCTGCTATAATTGATTCAAGAAATTTCCCCACTACTGACGTCAAACTGATCGGCCGGTAATTTGACGCTGATGCTCTGTCTCCCTTTTTGAATATGGGTACTACATTTGCCTGTTTCCACAACTCTGGCACAACTCCAGTGTCTAATGATTTTGTAAATAAGTTTACGAGGGGTCCGCTAATCTGTTCCCTACACTCTTTTAAGACTCGAGGAAAAATTTCATCCGGCCCTGGGGATTTTGTATTCTTTAGTTTATTTATCTTCTTAAGAACATCCTCTTTTCTGATAGTGATATTCTTTAATTTCTCTTCTTACTTTCCCTTAAATATCAGTTCCACCTCTGGAATTTCATCGCAAATTTCTTCTGTGAAAACTGATAAGAAGTAGCTGTTCAATGCTTTGCTTATTTCTTCACTGCCATTTATCAATTCTCCCCTCCCTGACTTTAAAGGCCCAACTTTGTCCTTGACCTTTGTCCTATATACCTGGAAATATCCCTTGGGATTCGCCTTGGATTCTCTTGCTACTTTGATTTCATAGTCTCTCTTTGCTTTCCTTACATTTTTCTTAACATTCCTAGATAGTTCATTATGGGTGTATGGGTGCCTGCCTGTGTGTATGGGCGTCGGTCTGTGTGGGTGTTCCTGTTTATTACAACCTAACCTGACTTACCTTACCTAACCTAACCTATAAATAGGTAGAAGCAATCCACAATTCTAAACCACAAAGATAATTACAAGAAGCCTCACTAACACTCTGTAATTACTAAAAGCTCTCTCGACCTCATTTTTAATTTCCTTCAAAGTATACTCTCATTTAAAGTCGACCTCCTTAAATTAGTTTTAAGTTAATGAATCGACTTCACCTACTCTTAAAAATTTAACTGTCTGTGAAATCGACCTTCCTAAAATTAATCTCCCCTAAAAATTGACCTCCTTTAAAATCAACCTGTCTTATAATCGACCTATTTAAAGAACCTCCCATGAAATCGACCTATTGAACTTGCCCTAAAACTCATCTCCCTTAAGAATCAACCTTTCTTACAATCACTTAAAAAATCAACCTCCACAAAAATGCACCCACACTTAAGGTCGACCTGGGGGGATATAGACCACTTCATTGATTCAAGGTTGAGGGGGAGTGGGGAAAGACCTAGTGATGAAGAATGGTATTACAACACGATACAGTGCCCCTTAACTTCCCCTCTCCCCCTCTTCTCCCCTTCATTTCTCCTCACCCTTTTTTTTTCATCTTCCTCTAGTTTCCTCCTCTCCCATTCCCTCACCGCCATTACTCTCTTCCTCATCTTTTTCCTTCTCCACCCACTCTCTTCCTCTACCACTACCCTCTTCGCTGTGTACGAACCTCTGTCCTGCATGGCAGTGAACAGTGACATCACCCACATGAATTTGATCTATGTATATATATATGTAGGTATGTGTATGTATGTCTTGATAAAATCACACAGGGAAAAGGGAAACAATGGAGCACTTTAGCTTTCGTCTTTATTCAAGACATCTTCAGAGGCAACTGAATTACATGAACGGACAGAATGGAGAGAGGCTCAAGTACACAGGGTGACCTTACTAAACACGAGGTCAGTTCATAATCATGACATCCACTAATCCGCACACCAACACCACCACCACACGCAGAGGAGCTTAAGAGAAAGGGCGACGTGACTAGTCAAGTTAAGTCAGGTAAAAAATATGGGACACACTAATCATCTATCCTACATCTAACTCCAGGGCTTTTAAAGCATTTTTAACCTTAGGCCACTGACAAATAAATTTGTGTAACATGTTATCAGTTTTGTACTGACCATCACTAAGATTTATAGAATTTAATTCCTAAATCAAACTTGTGCTGTTTGATTCTGAGTTACCACACCACGTGAACACCACACCACCTGGTGTCTCCATGACCAGCCTAGGCCCGGGCCATCAACTGTAAACTATAATAATTTGTATGTTCAATCATTGTTCCTTCTTCTTTCAGTAATGAAAGCTTTTGTTAAACGACCCACCCATTTTTGTCTTATGTATATTTTCAGCCTTTGCGCTGCCTTTAGTTTAACAAATTTATTGGCAGAGCTTGTAGTACAGTTTGCCTATTCTGAGTAATTCAGTCAGGTCTTGACACTGAGGGTGGTATCACTTCTCACTGCCACGCAGGACAGAGGTTCATACACAAAGAAATACATCATATTCATTAACAGCTATAAATGTATAGAGGTCAGATTCATATGGGTAATGTCACTGTTCACTGCCATGCAGGACAGAGGTTCGTACACAAAGAGATGCATCATATTCATTGACAGTACATATACATATATGTATACATATACGTAGGTCAGATTCATGTGGGTAAGGTCACTCTTCACTGCCATACAGGACAGAGGTTCGTACACAAAGAATGCACCATATTCGTTGACACTATATATAGGTCAGATTCATGTGGGTAATGGCACTGTTCTACAGGGGATTGTCCGGCAATAATGAAGAATTTAAAAAAAATATTTACTAAAGTCAAAACAAACAAACAGACAAGAGGCACAACAAGAACACATTTCACATCTGTTCCATCTGCACAGTGAAACCAGAGCCAGTCTAGATACAGTGTTGCCATCTGTGAATCATTGTTTTTGTTGAGTCATCCACACTCGATAGGCTTGTCCATTTTTTTTCTCGAGTATTTAATTATTTTTACTTTACTTTATTTGTTTTTGTTGGGGAAATTTTGGATCACTTAAAGAAACCCCAGACCCAGTTTATTTTACCTTAAGATTAACCACCCTAACACTATAGGTTAGGTTAGGGTAAGTTAGGTTAGGTTAGGGTAACATTAGGTTTAGTTAGGTTAGCTTAGGTTAAGTTAGGTTAGCGTTAGGTGAGGTTCAACGTAGGTGTTGGTTTTGAAGGCAGCAAACTTGTATTACAAACCATTGGCGTGTTAGGTGGGTACTTGCAGACCTGTGGGGCTGCAGTGGACTGTATATAAGAAATTAAAGGGAGGGGAGGAGCAGCTCAGAAATAGGTATAATGAACTATCTAGGAATGTTAAGAAAATGTAAGGAAAGCAAAGAGAGACTATGAAATCAAAATAGCAAGAGAATCCAAGGCGAATCCCAAGGGATTTTTCCAGGTATATAGGACAGTGACTTCTATACCTTTCTAAAGAGCAATCAGCCAAGACTGAAAAAGATCCTATCTACAGAAAAGTATGCATGGGCACATCAAGTCACACACACAGTGAGGGAAGAAGATATTCAGCCTTAAGCAAAGGTAATTTGTTTTATTATTTTTTTAAGATTTCTATACCATGTATGTTGTATATTAGCCTACATTAAAAACACAATGCAATAGAGTACACCGATACTGGTATACTGTATACTGTATATATATATAAATATATATTAATGTTATGCAAATGTGCAAAATTAATTGTCACGGCTGCTTCAAGGTTACATAGCGCCAAAGTGTGTCCCGGGCTTGGGGGGCAAGATGTCTTCGGGAACGTCCTCTTTTTTTTAATGTTCAGATATGGCGGCAACCCTAATGCGTACCCTGGCGTGAACGGATGGGTCACTGGGTCTAAGGTGGCAGCATGCCCGGGAGAAGGGGGGAGGGGAGGGAACAGGGAGCCTGGGGTGGTGGCCACTGGTATAATAAGGAAGCACTGAATTGAATTGGAACATTTTATTTAGCCAGAAGAACACAGATACAGAGTGGATAATAATAACAATATTAACATGGTTGAGCCAGTTGAGAATCTGAGCTCTTTTAGGCACCTGATATATACTATACATTTATCTCAAGGAAGTATTATGTAACATTTAGTATCATCTGGAATATTACTATATAAAGAACATCTCATAATGTTACCACGGTTATCACTTCAATATTTATTTATTTTATTTATTTATTGTTATTTTTTTTAGTTTTTTATTTGTTTTATTATAAGTATATACATAAATTACAGTGGAATTGAAAAACATAAGTATAATGGGGGAGCAGTACAACATGGGTTGTACAGTATTAAGGTTGAACAAGAGGACAGAGCTGTCAGTATTATGTCTAGTTAACAAATATGTTTATCGCAACGGTAATTTCTTATCTATTTACATGATAATTTCCGATAAAACGGTTTTGATGGTACAATAAGAGCAGGTATGTAAAGTAAGCATTACAAGAAATATTAATACTTAGACAATAGATATTGTTTTAGAGATGATTTAAAGGAAGGAAGCGTAGTCTTTGCTAGGATGGGAGGGGTGAGTTGTTCCACACCTTCACACGATGATATTTTATGGATGCTTGGGACCGTGGTCTTAGTAGCTCTGGGTGCCTTAAGTTGTGTTTCTGATTATTCCAGAAATGGAAATAATTATTGTCAAGCAAGTGATTGATAGATTTGTAAACAAAGAGGGCACAGCAGTAGGTGTTAATATCTTCGAATTTTAACATTTTCAATTTAGCAAATTTTCGTTTGTGTCATCTGTTTTTTTCAAGTAGGTCATTGTCCGTACAACTCTCTTTAGTGCAGTAACCGGGGATTGTGCTTTTGAAGAGCCAGAGGCTCCCCATAGTGTGTGACAGTGAATCAGGTGTTGGTAAACAAGATCATGATAGATTTCTTTCATTGCTGTGAGAGTGAGTGACTGTCGAGTGTGATACATGATATCGCACTGTTTATTGATTTTACTGTGAATTGCTTGTATGTGGTTTCTTCAGTTAAGTTTCTCGTCAACAATAATTCCGAGGAATTTAGTATTTTCACGTTTGAGGACTGTATTACCAAGGTACAGGGGGTCCAAGTCTGGGGGTAAGTTTTTCCTTCTGTGAAAGATCGTGTAGTGGGTTTTCTCAAGGCTTAAGGTCAGTTTATTACGTATTACCCAGGTCCTGACTTTAGTCAGTTCAGTGTTCATAGTTCTCATCAAGGAATGGAGGTCTGAGTTGCTGGCATAGAGATTACTATCGTCTGCAAATAATTTGTATTTTATGAGTGTGCTGGCATGGACTATGTTGTCTATGTACAACAAAAACAGTACTGGACCGACCAACGAGATGTTCAACACAGCACTCTAGTTTGTGAAAGATGGACATGTACTGTGTTATCTCACCGGATGAGAGTTCGGGGGGCGGGGGGGTGGGGCGGCAGGACGGAGGAGAGGAGGTGAAGTGCGTAGCACCCTGGTCAGCTCACCACCTAACCCGCGTTCTCGTTAAATTACTGGGAACTTAAACAGTCCTTCACAAAGAGACAAAGGAAGATCGAATCAGAGAAGACTTAGAGAAACTCCACAATCGTTTATATAGACACACGAGTTCATAAAACACTGAGACACTTAAGAGAAAATGAGAAGACTGAGGAATTGTGGCTTGGTGGGAGAAGGCGAGTTTTTGTGACGTGGAAGGGACAGAGAAGATAAAGCACACAATTTACCCTCCCGCTGTTGGAAGTTTTCTCTGAACTGAATAAACCTTCTGGCGACAGCTAGAATAAAATCCTAAATTATCTAGAGCACCGAAGACTTAATAACGGTGAACAGGGGAAGAAATAGGAGAATAATCACTGACTTATAACACACAATGTTCAGGCTGACATAAGACGGACGAGCAGGGGAGGTGGAGTATGGGTACCGGGGTAGGAGGTAGGGAGGTCTAGCCGGGGAAGGTGAAGGAGTTAAGATATATCTTTTCCAATTAAGACTCTAAATCAGCTACAGGACGACTGAATGAATGATTCTTCCCATTTATTAGAACAAATTTTTAAAAGACAGACTCGATACTTCAAAATCTTAAAAGTTAAATTTTTAAGGGATGCAGAATAAGTGAATCTCACGATATATTGACAAGCCCACACCACACCATGGCTCACTCCTCCCACACCACGCCTCCCTCACCACACCACACCCTTCTCACCCTACCTCACAAACCAAAATTATTTTTGAACTGTCTTGAAATACGAGTGTTCAGGAACTTACCCAAAGAAAAGTCCTCACAAATTGCCTGACGTCACAACATTGTAACAAATTTTATGTCCCTAATATTAATGTAACATTTTATATACCAAATTACTCTTATATTGTCTTTTTAATTAATTGTATGTATTTATTTTATTTATTTATTCTTACTTCTTTCACTTTTTTCTTTATTATCCAATTCTCTTTTCTTCTGTGTTCGTTTTACTCGTTTACTTGTGAGCTGAGGAAGGTATTTGTTTACGTTTGCGGTTAGTCTGAGGGGTAGGAGGCTTACAGTGGCCCCTCACAAACCAGCAAGGGGAGATTGAGGGAAGCTGGTCAGGAGAACTAAGATACAACACTTCAGAGGAGAAAATATGAAATACTTATTATTTAGGGCTCACTGTATTTCTGCAAAACACCAAAGGCATGCAGGACAATGTTTTAGTCAACACAAGGGGATTGAGAACTAATCATAATGGTTCTTCATTTATTCACGACGTTACTCAAATTGAACAGTTACACTTGAGATACAATAACCCATCTTTCGAACTAGCTAACTTGGGGTCACATGAATCACAATACATTTCGGGAAACGGATAAAACCTAATAGGTACTCACATTATAGCCGCCACAAGTGATCATGGGCCCTTCGTGCCCGGTGGCGAGTCCGGTGGTACAGTTTACCAAGGTTGGTATAATCATGGTCGTGGTCGTTTTAATCATAGTTGTGGTTGTTATAATCATGATCGTGGTTGTTATAATCATGGTCGTGGTTGTTATAATCATGGTCGTGGTTGTTATAATCATGGTCCTGGTTGTTATAATCATGGTCGTGATTGTTACAATAAGGGTCGTACCTGAGACTAACGCAGGTAGAATAAACTCCACACCTTATCTTTAATTCTCAATAAACCCAGATTAACCTCACCTAATCAACAGGATTAGAGACCATTAGGATTGTACCACCAATACCGATACATTTCACACTGGATTAATAACAAAACATTTAATCACATTTCCAATAGCTAATGTCTTACGGATATCTTATCAAGCTGTGAGTCTTACATGTCTATATAATTATGTTTTATTCTTACAAATATTTATAGTTCGTTGTGTATTGTATTGTATGGTATGGTATTGTATTGTATGGTATGGTATTGTATTGTATTGTATGGTATGGTATTGTATTGTATGGTATGGTATTGTATTGTATGGTATTGTACTGTACTGTTTTGTTTTGTATTACATTGTATTGTATTGTATGACAGTGGGCCCTTCGTGCCAGGTTCACCGTCCGGCTAACAGCGTACAGCGAATGAGGGTGCGCCAAGTCCATAGTCTTGCATGGTTAATTAGGGTGCTCCAAGTCCGTAGTCTTATATCGTTTTCCATCGTAAATAAAATTGTTAATCAATGACTTCCTAAAGAAACCATCGACATGGGACCAGGTTTGTTCCACTCTACGAATTTTTTGCGATTTTTCCACCAAGTTTGATAAAAAACGAATGTGCGGTTTCGGCTGCCCAGAACAGACAGACAGACAGATGGCTATTCTTATAGTATATTAGATATGAGGAGATAACACCTACTATATTTACAGTACCTGCTTTTATTGTACCATCAAAACCGTTTTATCAGAAATTATCATGTAAATAGATAAGTAATTACCATTGCAATAAACATAACGACAGTATAGAAAATATGTTGATGAATATCAATATTACTAGTAACGATGTGCTAAAAGTAATTAACAAACTGAAGCCTCATAAATCGCCTGGTCCAGACGAGGTATATGCTAGAATATTAAAAGAATGTAGAGATGAGTTGAGTAATCCATTAGCAGTTTTATTTAATAAGTCATTAGAATCGGGCCTAGTGCCAGAAGCTTGGAAACTTGCAAATGTAGTTCCGATTTTCAAAAGGGTGATAAATCAATAGCATCAAATTACCGTCCCATTAGTCTCACGTCAATCATAGGCAAGTTGCTAGAGTCAATTATTGCTACAAAAATCAGAAGCCACCTTGAAACATTCAACTTAATTCATTCTTCTCAGCACGGGTTCACCCAGGGACGTTCTTGTCTCACAAATTTGCTTAGCTTTTTCTCAGAAGTATATGAAGCGGTAGATAATGATAAGTCATATGATATAATTTATTTAGATTTCAGTAAAGCATTCGATAGAGTCCCTCATGAGAGATTGATAAGGAAGGTAGAAGCACATGGAATAGGTGGATCAGTATTAAAATGGATTAGGTCATGGTTAACTGGTAGGAAACAAAGAGTCAGCATAAATGGATTAAAGTCAGACTGGGGTGCGGTCAAAAGCGGAGTTCCCCCAGGGATCTGTATTAGGCCCTCTGCTGTTTGTTATATTCATTAATGATCTTGATTTAGGCATAACTAGTAGGATTAGTAAATTTGCAGATGATACCAAAATGGGGAGAGTGATAAATTCAGACAGTGACTTTGAACACCTTCAAAGAGATCTAGATACCTTACATGAGTGGTCAGTAGACTGGCAAATGAATTTTAATACTGATAAATGCAAGGTACTACAGATAGGGAAGACGAATACAAACGTTAAGTATAAACTAGGTAACACGGAAATAGAAAACTCAGTTTGTGAAAAAGATCTAGGTGTATTTGTTAGCAACGACTTGAAACCTAGAAAACAATGTATTAGCGTTCGCAACAAGGCAAACAGGATTCTTGGGTTCATATCTAGGTCTGTGAGTAACAGAACTGCTGACGTTATCTTGAAACTTTACCTAGCATTAGTGAGGCCACACATGGATTATGCGGTTCAGTTCTGGTGTCCTTATTATAGAATGGACATAGATTCTTTGGAGAGAGTACAAAGAAGAATGACAAAAATGATCCATAATATTAGAAACCTTCCATATGAAGAAAGACTGAAAAGCTTAGGCTTACATTCATTAGAGGGGTAGAGTTAGGGAGATATGATAGAGGTGTACAAGTGGGTAAGTGGGATTAACAAGGGTAAAATGGAAGATGTTCTGAAGCTCAGTAATAACGAAATAACTAGAACAAATGGCTTTAAATTAGATAAATTCCGATTCAGAAAGGATATAGGCAAGCACTGGTTTGGTAATAGAGTTGTGGATATGTGGAATAGGCTACCGAGTGCTATAGTAGGATCGGGGACGCTAGGGAGCTTCAAGACGAAGTTGGATAGGCACATGGAAGTGCTGGGATGGGTGTGAAAGGGATCTGCCCTGCATGGGCCAGTCGGCCTCCTGCAGTATCCCACTTTCTTATGTTCTTATGTTCTTATAATTGTCAACTTGACGTAATCCTGACAGCTCTGTCCTCTTGTTCAACCTTATTACTGTACAACCCATGTTGTACTACTCCCCCATTATACTTATGTTTTTCAATTCCACTGTAATTTATGTATATAAAAAAAATGAAAAATAAACTGAATAAATAAATAAAATAAATAAATATTGAAGTGATAACCGTGGTAACATTATGAGATGATCTTTTTACCACCATGCTTATTGTACTATTCCAGATGATACTAAATGTTACATAATACTTCCTTGAGATAAATGTATAGTATATATCAAGTGCCTTATAAATGCCTTGGTTAAGGACGTTCAGGTGAAGGGCAAGTCGAAGGGAATGATTGAAACCCGCCTTTTGATGCATTCAATATTTATTGATGTGGACAAAACTTGCAGAGAACAAAGCATTCATTAGTATTACATGGTGATCTATCTGATACATAATTAGTTAGTGTCACACAATTTATCTTAATTATAATTGATTATTGAGCATAGTGACATGATACAAAGTTCATAACTCTATTAATCTTAGTTACACTTCATTCAGTGTTGTCTTATTGCTCCAGATAAGGCAGGAACGAGTAAGCGTAATTAGTCCACAATATTTCAGTACTGAGGGGTATGTCATCACTTTGGCTGTACTTTTAAGTGCCGGTCAATGCGAACCAGTATGGTGATCCAAGGGAAAACTCGGCCAGGATTGGGAGTGGTGTTCACCATTGCTAGCAGAGGGCTGGTCCTTACAGCATCACTTGAGAGGGAGGAGGGCTGGTCCTCGCAGCATCACTCGAGAGGGCGATCTACTGGAGTCCAGGCGGCCACGCCACCCTTTAAACCATACATTTAGCAGAATCAGGACCTCTTGTCCATAAACACCGCCCACCCCCAAATCTTTGTTCGGTAAGACAGCAAACGCCAGCACTCACACGCCAGCACTCGCATGTCAATACTGACGCCAGCGGTGATAATACTCCCAGCGATGCCAACACTGACGCCATTACCCCCCGCCACATCTGGCGAGGTCACAGGTCGCGTGGGGGGCATCACTCGAGAGGGTGATCTGCGTCATGAGTCATGCCACCCTCTATGTCTGAATCAGGACCTCTTGTCTGTAAACACCGCCCACCCCCTAATCTTTGTTCGGGCAAGGCAGCATACACAAGCATTCACTCCAGTGACGATGACACTCTTGGTGGTAAACACCGCCCCCCCCCAGCCGCCACATCTGGCGAGGCAACAGGCCGCGTGGGAGGGGTCGTGGTCGCAGGCCGAGAGATCCAATGTTTGTTTGGGCCAGCACTGACACCAGTGATAACAGCCTAAAAGAGAGCTCAGGTTCTCAACTGGCTCAGCCATGTTAATATTGTTATTATTATGCACTCTGTATCTGTGTTTTTCTGGCTAAATAAACTGTTTCAATTCAATTCAATTCTATTCAAGACACAACCACACTTAACTCTGACCAAACACAGACTCTGCTTTTCAAATTGCGTCAGCCCACAAGGGACGCCACAACTTTCATGACGTCACACCTCATAGACTTTCTCATTGGTCGAAGACAGGCCTAAGGCCTTCATACTATTGACTCGAAATTGGCAGAAACTCTCAGGTGGCGGGAAACTTATGACATTGTTACAACATAAGCATTGGGATGCACGTGGCGTGAACAGCGATAGTACCCTCAGTGGCAAGAACCTGACTGACCTACTCAGACTTGGCAAATTGCACCACAAATTTTACAATACAGTTGTTAAACTAATCTTCCCTTAATTTTGCTATTGCCACACAACAGGTTCATCTGTGCCTATGACCAAGCCCTGTGCTGTCGCCATACTGTGTGGTGGCGGGCTTTTGGTGGGAAACATAGTAATACTTTATCACAGTGTGTATTCGGCACTTGTTTTTCATCCAGCCACCAGCTCTACCTGATGGAGTACTTCCCCCAGAACACATGAGAAGGCTTCCTCCCCTGTTTCCACCACAGTTATGGAATGTCCACCAGGCGGACATTGATGGGGAGGATGGCACCAACAACCTATGCGAGAGTTGACATTTGGTTCCCCAGGGCTCATAGGACATTGAGACATGACCAGCCAACCATCTGGAAGACCATTGAAAGAATTAGAATGGATCAATCTCTTGTATCAACAGCCCTGATGAGCCCCTGTGTCTGCATTATGTGAATGAGAGGAAGACCTTGAAGGAGCTTCTGAGGGGCGTAGGTCACAGTATCAGTGTTTCCTCCTGTTTTTATATTGATAGTTTATGTTTCGTGACCCTCTCCCTAATATATCCTTATATAATTTATATAATTTCTGTTTATTGTGTAGTTTTCAGTTCAAGGCAGCTAGATTTTCTTAATAAACCGGAAATTATTAATTGTTGTAACACATACACACACACACAACGACTCAGGTCACTTGGGGCACTCACGCCAGAGCTGAGGACTATCTACAATGCATTTATACTTCCAAAATTAGTGTATGCATCACCAGCCTGGTCGTCTTCTCTTAACTCTACCCAACAACGTCAGCTAGAGAAGGTACAGAAGAGGGCCTGCAGAATCATGCTCGGCGCAGACTACTCCGGCTTCAACAACGATCTCTCCACCCTGGAAATGCCACCCCTCAGTGACCTCCACCACCACGCACTAGCAGGGTTTGGCAGTGGACTACTGCACCATCCTCGTTATCGCCACTTACTACCATCTGCAGTACCCCGCCCACCTCCCGCTGCCCGCCACTGCAACAAAATTCAGCCCATAAGAGCCCGCACTGATAGATATAATAATAGCAACATCCCATCTATTGCTAAAATAATAAATAGCTCCTGATTTATGTACTGTACAGCCCTGTAAATGTATTGAATGTATATTATTATATCTAAATCACATGTAAGTTTGTATATTTTCAGCCACCGGCTGCAACTCTATTAATAACTGTTTATTATTATTATTATTATTATTATTGTAATTATTACACACCGGAGGGTCAAGATCTAACCAGGCAGCGTCCCCCCTCCTTGGCCAATGTTGGCCCATTCTCCAAGTCTCTCTCCCTAATCCTCACCACCGGGATGTCAACATAATCCGGTCAAAAGTGATAATTACCTGCATAAGACGGGAAAATCCTGTGTGTTACTCTGGCTCAAGGAAGTATCTTTAAACGGAGTATTTGGCAACCCCTGAGCAGGTAATACACTGTAAAGGCCAAGGGAATCGTGAGATGATTCCTAATGAACAACTCGGCCCTTTATTCACTTGCTTGGTCTGGGGATGTGCTTGAGGGTGTGCTCACGAGAGGGGGTGTGCTTGAGGGTGTGCTCACGAGAGGGGGTGTGCTTGAGGGTGTGCTCACGAGAGGGGGTGTGCTTGAGGGTGTGCTCACGAGAGGGGGTGTGCTTCACATTGAGAGGGGTGTGCTTGAGGGTGTGCTCACGAGAGGGGTGTGCTTGAGGGTGTGCTCACGAGTGGGGTTGTGCTTATGGGTGCTTACGAGTGGGGGTATGCTTGAGTGTGCTGACGAGTGGGGGGTGTGTTGAGGGTGTGCTCACGAGAGGGGTGTGCTTGAGAGTGTGCTCACGAGAGGGGTTGTGCTTGAGGGTGTGCTCACGAGTGGGGTATGCTTGAGAGTGTGCTCCGGGTGGGGTGTGCTTGAGGGTGTGCTCACGAGTGAGGTATGCTTGAGAGTGTGCTCACGAGAGGGGGTGCATGGGGTGTGCTCACGAGAGCTCACAGTGGGGGGGGTGTGCTCACGAGGGGTGCTGAGGGTGTGCTCACGAGAGGGGGTGTGTTTGAGGGGTGTGCGCACGAGTGGGGGTGTGCTTGAGGATGTGCTCACGAGAGGGGTGTGCTTTGAGGGTGTGCTCAATGAGTGGGGGTGTGCTTGAGGATGTGCTCACGAGGGGGGTGCGCTTAGGGTGTGCTCACGAGGGGTGTGTTGGAGGATGTGTCACGAGAGGTGTGTTGAGGGTGTGCTCACGAGAGGGGGTGCTTTGAGGGGTGTGCGTGCACGAGTGGGGGTGTGCTTGAGGATGTGCTCACGAGAGGGGTGTGCTTGAGAGTGTGCTCACGAGTGGGGGTATGCTTGCAGTGGGGGGATAATTAGTAGCAAATTTATTACACCTGGGTAGAGGTGTTGTCAACTAGTATGGAGATAGTGTGGTGTGGTGCCACACAGCAGTGTCAGCTTTTCTCCTATGTTGACCTAAATATGCCTGGCGTCACAGCTCAGCTGTCAGCAAGGTTCGTAATAATATGAGTCTGACTTCAAGGTGTGATGGAGGAGGGGAGGGAAGGAGGCAAGGAGGGAAGAAGGGAGGGAAGGAAGGAGGGAGGGAGGAAGGGAAGGGAGGAAGGAGGGAAGAAGGGAGGGAAGGAGGTAGAAAAGAAGGGAGGGAGGGAGGAAGGAGGGAAGAAGGAGGGAAGGCGGGAGGGAGGGGAGGGAGGATGGAGGGAAGGAGGGAGGGAGGGGGATGGGAGGAAGGAGGGGAGGAGGAGGGGAGGGAAGAAGGGAGGGAGGGAAGGAGGGGGAGGAGGGGAAGATGGGGGGAAGAAGGAGGGAAGGAGGGAGGGGAAGAAGGGGAGGGAGGAGGGGAGGGAAGGAGGGAGGAAAAAGGGAGGGAGGAAGGGAGGAGGAGGAAAGAAGGGAGGGAGGAAGGGAGGAAGGAGGGAAGAAGGGAGGGAAGGAGGGAGGGAGGGAGGAGGGAAGAAGAGAGGGATGAAGGAGGGGAAGGAAAGAGAAGGGGAAGAAGGGAACAAAAGGAGGAGGAGGGAGGGAGGAAAGAAGGGAGGGGGAAGGGAGGGGAAGGAGGGAAGAAGGGAGGGAGGGAGGAGGAGGGAGGGAGGAAGAGAGAGGGATGAAGGGAGGGAAGGAAAGAGGGAAGGGAAGAAGGAACGAAAGGAGGGAAGGAGGAGGAGGAAAGAAGGAGAGAAGGAGGGAAGGAGGGAGGGAAGGAGGGAGGAGGAAGGAAAGAAGGGAAGGATGGAGGGAAAAAGGGAGGGAAGGAGGGAGGGAGGGGGAGGGAAAGGAGGGAGGGAGGAGGGAGGAGGAGGGAGGAGGATGTTAAAGAAATTCACGAAAATATTATTTAGGTAATATTTCGATAGTGTGTGTGTGTGTGTGTGTGTGTGTGTGTGTGTGTGTGTGTGTGTGTGTGTGTGTGTGTGTGTGTGTGTGTAATAATAATAATGATAATAATAATAATTGACGGTTTATTGTAAAAGTTCTGCAGCCCGAAGGCTGAAAATATACATTGGACATAAATGACTTATTACATACATTGGTGGTTTAACAAAAGCCTTCATTAGAGAAAGGTAAAGGAACATACAGTGAACATACAGATTAATGTAGGTGTGGAACAGCAAACACGTAGTGTAGTAACTCCCTCCCAGATGGTGTTAGGAGGGACTTGATGTGGTGTAGTAATTCCCTCACAGATGGTGTTATGAGGGGCCTCACGTGGTGTAGTAGTTCCCTCATAGATGGTGTTACGAGGGGCATCACGTGGTGTACGAATTCCCTCACAGATGGTGTTATGAGGGACCTGACGTGGTGTAGTAATTCCCTCACAGATGGTGTTATGAGGGGCCTGACGTGGTGTGGTAATTCCCTCACAGATGGTGTTATGAGGGACCTGACGTGGTGTAGTAATTCTCTCACAGATGGTGTTATGAGGGGCATCAAGTGGTGTAGTAATTCCCCCACAGATGGTGTTATGAGGGACCTCACGTGGTGTAGTAATTCCCTCACAGATGGTGTTATGAGGGACTTGACGTGGTGTAGTAACTCCCTCACAGATGGTGTTATGAGGGGCATCACGTGGTGTAGTAATTCCCTCACAGATGGTGTTATGAGGGACTTGACGTGGTGTAGTAATTCCCTCACAGATGGTGTTATATGAGTGAGGTGTGGCCCCAGGCCTTCCTATCGTAGACGGATTAACACATCGCTGGTTGTTGGGTCTCACGGGCCGTTATCACTGGGTACCTGGGACCTCACTGTGTGAAGGTTAACTTGAATACGACTTTTACTGTTGAGTTGTTCTCACTGACTCAAGCACTGTTCACCAATGTTCACCTCTGTTTAACACTGGTTCCATTCCTTTCCCAAATGAAATTGTAACTTTTGGCGAGAACCTGTTGATACTCCGGTGGGGAGAAGTGGTTCAGGGGAGGGGGTTGGTATGGGCCAACTTAACAGTTGACCTGGCTGCTCGGAGAGGAGCGCCAGGTACGTCTTGACCCTTCGGTGGTCAAGGATGTGTGTGTGTGTGTGTGTGTGTCCATTGCGTTTTAATGTTAACCAGGTAATCTGCGTCTCACTTACACACCCACTACTCCCACGCCACCAACACACCCACTACTCCCACGCCACCCACACATCCACTACTCCCACGCCACCAACACACCCACTACTTCCACGCCACCCACACATCCACTACTCCCACGCCACCCACACATCCACTACTCCCACGCCACCCACACATCCACACTCCCCACGCCACCCACACATCCACCACTCCCCACGCCACCAACACACCCACTACTTCCACGCCACCCACACATCCACCACCCCACGCCACCCACACATCCACACCACACGCCACCCACACATCCACTACTTCCACGCCACCACACATCCACCACTCCCCACGCCACCCACACATCCACACCCCACGCCACCAACACACCCACTACCCCACGCCACCCACACATCCACGCCACCAACACACCCACTACTTCCACGCCACCCACACATCCACACTCCCACGCCACCCACACACCCACCACCACTTCCACGCCACCCACACATCCACTACTTCCACGCCACCAACACACCCACTACCCCACGCCACCAACACACCCACCACTTCCACGCCACCAACACACCCACTACTCCCACGCCACCAACACACCCACTACTCCCCACGCCACCCACACACCCACCACCCCACGCCATCCACACATCCACTACCCCACGCCACCCACACACCCACCATTCCCACGCCACCCACACACCCACTACCCCACGCCACCCACACACCCACTACTCCCCACGCCACCACACACCCACCACTCCCCACGCCACCCACACATCCACTATTCCCCACGCCACCCACATCCACTACTTCCACGCCACCCACACATCCACTACTCCCACGCCACCCACACATCCACACCCCCACGCCACCAACACACCCACTACCCCACACCACACATCCACGCCACACCACACACCCACTACTCCACGCCACCCACACATCCACCACGCCACCAACACACCCACTACTCCCACGCCACCCAAACACCCAAACTTCCACGCCACCCACACATCCACTACTTCC
The DNA here is from genome assembly GCF_018991925.1 of Homarus americanus. Taxonomy (NCBI): domain Eukaryota; kingdom Metazoa; phylum Arthropoda; class Malacostraca; order Decapoda; family Nephropidae; genus Homarus; species Homarus americanus. Next base: position 88,984 of record NW_024724145.1, on the reverse strand, counting down.
ACGCCACCAACACACCCACTACTCCCACGCCACCAACACACCCACTACTCCCACGCCACCCACACACCCACTACTCCCCCACGCCACCCACACATCCACTACTTCCACGCCACCCACACATCCACTACTCCCACGCCACCCACACATCCACTACTCCCACGCCACCCACACACCCACTACTCCCACGCCACCCACACACCCACTTATAATGAGACAGACACAATGAGAGAAGAAGATTACATATAAGTAGGAGAAGTATAGAGAATAGGACTGTAAAGATAGGAAGGTTGGGTAGCGTGGCCGGATGTTATTTACATATATTTATCTTATATGTTAACACCTCTTCGATACAACTATTTATTAATTCACTCAATGACATGGACACGTTAATATCACTATTATATCGGGGTACTAACACATTATGTTACGTTACTCGACACTGACTCTCGGACACACCTGAATGAATACACTTCCCACAGTAGGTAACTCACCCTGGGAATCGTTCTGACAAGACTCACGTGTACCCTGACGTAGGCCCAGTGGATGCTTGGCTGGGCTGCCTCCTATGGGAGGCTTCTGCTTACATAAGAACATAAGAAAATAAGGAGTCTGCAATAGGCCGGTTGGCCTGTGCATGGCAGCTCCTGTCGAGAGTTACTACCACTCTCTGTCATCCATGAATCTATCCAGCCTCCTTTTGAAACTTTCCAGAGTTCCCGCACTTACTACAAAGTTACTAAGCTTGTTCCACTCGTCCACCACCCTATTTGTGAACCAGTTCCTTCCTATCTCCCTCCTAAACCTAAACTTATCCAACTTGAATCCATTGCTCCAAGTCCTATCCTGCTCGGATATTATAAGAACTTTATCTATATCCCCTTTATTGATTCCTTTCACCCACTTAAATACTTCTATCATTTAGGTGGTGGTGTTGATTCGTTAACACGAGATCTGGGTATCCTGTTTGGCCTCCTCTGATGTAAGTGGGGAATTCCGGTCCGAGGTGTACCACGTTGCCGTGGCTCACTAGTGTGTTCAGGACCCGGCTTACTGCGTTGTTGGTATGGTGTCCTAGTATGCGGTGTCTAGTGTTGAGATCACCCAGAAAGTATGCAGGTATGTTCCTCCTCATCAATCTGAGCATGTCTGCTATTGGAAAAATTGGTCGTCTTGGAGGGAGGTAGCAGGTGCCAATTATGATTGGACCCGTTGTGCTGTTAATTTCTATAGCCAGAAAGTTTTCTTGGAATGTATCAAGGTATGGGACTGTAGGGCCTTTATATGGGGTCGGCCCAACCGGCTTTTGACCTCTAACCAATTATCACTAAACTGGTTTGATCTGGATAGCTGTGTGCAGGTGTGATCCTGCCCAGGTGTCTTGGTTAGGTGAGGTTGTAGGTCACCCGGCTAACTCACGTCATTAGCGGGCGAGGTCAAGTCCCTGGGGTCGACCTGAGGTGTGTCAACCCAGAATGTGGTGGTACCACGAGGTCTGTAGTGTACTTGCTGTTATATGTGACCTAATTCTGGGCTGTAAGCTTTGGTCTGACAATCAATCATTACATTATGTTGTAAGGTACAAAAAGTCAAACTGTCCATTACGGAAGTGATAACTGGGAGTGAAGGTTCAAAATAATGCTTTATGGGGTGACGCAATACCTACAGAGGGTGGAGTGGCCGATTAGATAAAGTGCTTGTCTCCTAGGGTGCCCCAAGAATGGTGTACAGACAAAACCCCAGTCTCATAACTATATAAAATATAAAATAAAACAGCTTAGGTTAGGTGCGTCTATATGTTGCTTTGTCGGTCTGTCGGTCGGGCGATAGAAAACTGTTGGGGTTTGTCATGGATTCCCCAAGGCCACCCAGCTGCAAAGGGGACGTGCAGTGTATCCAGTAATAGTAAAATCTTACCACTCTCTGACGTCTTATGAACTGCCACGAACAAGACATCATCAAGGGAAGAAATACTATAAAAACAAAGTAGATTAACATCAATCATCAAGTCAGTTTATTATATTGTATTTAAGGAGTCAATTTATGGTAAAGGAAATAATTCGATATTGGAGTGTTTTTTATTATTATTAATGCTAATGATAAGTTCAGACAAAAACAAGTCGATTTTCATCTATGAGACTTTTGGTGATCTTTACTCATAACTGATATATTGGGAGTTGAATGTCCAAAAACCACTAGAAAAGCTATTATTGCATTTGTGGAACCGAGATACTTAATATGTCAGGGGGGGGGGGGTGTTCAGAATCTGAATTTGCAATCCCTCGAGAGACGTAAAGTGTGGGGCGATATGATTGAGGTGTATAAATTGAAGTCAGTGCTAAACAAAGGTGATATAAAAAGGTATTTTAACTATCTAATCAGGAGCGAACTCGTAGCAAAGGTTTTAAATGAAACAAATTTGGATTAAGGTGGAAGTTTGGTAAACACTGCTTTGGAAATAATAGTAGTGGATGAGTGGAACACGTTACCGAACATCATCATTAACTCGAACACGCTGGTTAGCTTCAAATATATTGTAAGTTAGTCAGATACAATATGAGCGATATAATAGATATAGTAGAGGTACGGGCATAGAGGCCCGCTGCAGTTTCCTCTCTTATATTTTTATGTTCTAACTGAACTTCACCTAACATAACGTAACGTAACCTAATCTAATCTCCACCCCCGGTGACGTTAAGAACATAAGAACATAAGAAAATAAGGAGTCTGCAATAGGCCGGTTGGCCTGTGCATGGCAGCTCCTGTCGAGAGTTACTACCACTCTCTATCATCCATGAATCTATCTAGCCTCCTTTTGAAACTTTCCAGAGTTCCCGCACTTACTTCAAAGTTGCTAAGCTTGTTCCACTCGTCCAACACCCTATTTGTGAACCAGTTTCTTCCTATCTCCCTCCTAAACCTAAACTTATCCAACTTGAATCCGTTGCTCCGAGTCCTATCCTGCTCGGATATTATAAGAACTTTATCTAGGAAACAGTGATCATAAAGCCATATATTTTAACATAATATGGGATGGCAGGAAGAAGGAAAATTCGGCCTTGATCCCGGATTTAGGAAGGCTAATTACGGTAGCTTAAGGAGAGACCTAAGGGATGACCCTATGGTCAAAAGATTAATCCCCCCCACACCCCCGGAAACTGTCAACTTAGGACGGGACAACCCCGAATTTAATTTAGCAGCTACTTATGAACAATTTATTGCGACAATCAATAATGCTCAAAATAAACACATCCCTAAAAGAAAATTCAGATCGATACGGAACCAACCAAAATGGATGAATAATAGACTCTTAGATCTTCTAGGGAAAAAGAAAGGAGTATATAGAAAAGTTAAGAAAGGCGAAAATCACTTACTTGGTTACTATCAGAACCTAACAAGACAGGTAAAACAGAAATTAGGAAAGCAAAGAGAAATTATGAAATCAAGGTAGCAAACGAATCGAAAAATAACCCCAAAGCTTTTTATCAACTGTATAAATCAAAGGTTAGAGATACAATAGGTCCCTTAAAACTACTTACAGGAGAAATGACTGATGATGAGTTAGAAATGTGTAGTACGCTAAATAGTCATTTTCGCTCCGTATTCACAAATGAAAATCTAGCACAGTTTCCAGAAGTTCATAAGGTATATAACGACAGTATAGAAAATATGTTGATGAATATCAATATTACTAGTAACGATGTGCTTAAAGTAATTAACAAACTGAAGCCTCATAAATCGCCTGGTCCAGACAAGGTATATGCTAGAATATTAAAAGAATGTAGAGATGAGTTGAGTAATCCATTAGCAGTTTTATTTAATAAGTCATTAGAATCGGGCCTAGTGCCAGAAGCTTGGAAACTTGCAAATGTAGTTCCGATTTTCAAAAAGGGTGATAAATCAATTGCATCAAATTACCGTCCCATTAGTCTCACGTCAATCATAGGCAAGTTGCTAGAGTCAATTATTGCTACAAAAATCAGAAGCCACCTTGAAACATTCAACTTAATTCATTCTTCTCAGCACGGGTTCACCCAGGGACGTTCTTGTCTCACAAATTTGCTTAGCTTTTTCTCAGAAGTATATGAAGCGGTAGATAATGATAAGTCACATGATATAATTTATTTAGATTTCAGTAAAGCATTCGATAGAGTCCCTCATGAGAGATTGATAAGGAAGGTAGAAGCACATGGAATAGGTGGATCATTATTAAAATGGATTAGGTCATGGTTAACTGGTAGGAAACAAAGAGTCAGCATAAATGGATTAAAGTCAGACTGGGGTGCGGTCAAAAGCGGAGTTCATAATAAGTTACTGCAGAATGAAGCGAAGCTAAGATTAATAGAGTTATGAACTTTGTGTTATGTCAGTATGTTTAATAAATTGTAATTAAGATAAAATTGTGTGAGACTAACTAATTATGTATCAGATGAATCACCAACATCTCCTCTGCAGGTTTTGGCCATATCAATAAATATTGAATGCATCAAAAGGCGGGTTTCAACCATTCCTTTCGACTTGCCCATCACCTGAACGTCCTTAACCAAGGCGTTTAAACCAATGTTTACCTATTTCGCGCCCATATCTAAATTTTTCTAATTTAATACGATTGTTACGAGTTCACTCCCGGTTGGATAATTTAAATACCTTTGTAATGTCCCCTTTGTTTAGCCCTGACTTCCATTTATACACCTCGATCATGTCGCCCCTCACTCTACGTCTCGAGGAGTGCAAATTAAGATGCTTTAACCTGTCTCTGTACTCAAGGTTCCTAATGCCCGGGATTAATCTTGTCATTCTCCTCTGAATTCTTTCCAAGGATTCCATATCCATTCTGTGGTACGGTGACCAGAATTGAACTGCGTAATCCAAGTGAAGTCTCACAAGCGCAAGATATAGTTTTAAGATGACCTCGCTAGAGTTGTAACTAACACTCCGTTGTATGAACCCAAGTACTTTATTAGCCTTGTTTCGAACAAATACACATTGTTTACTTGGCTTAAGATTCCTACTTATCATTACTCCTAAATCTCTCTCGCAGTCGGATTTCTCAATAACATCGTTGTTCATCTGGTATCTGGTTTCCCTGTTTATACTGAGTACTTTAAATTTGTCCACATTGAATTTCATCTGCCATTGTTCAGACCATTCGAAAATTTTTTTTAGATCTTCCTGTAGTTTTGCGGAGTCCTCGTCAAATTTAATTACACGTCCTATTTTAGTGTTATCAGCAAATTTACTTGTGTTGTTGTCTACGCCTATATCTATGTCGTTTATGTATATAATAAATAATAATGGTCCAAGTACTGAGCCTTGCGGAACTCCACTAGTGACATTGCTCCAATGGGATTTAGTGCCGTTAATGCTCACTCGCTGTTTCCTGTCTATAAGGGTACCACAATTGAACAGCATAATCGAGGTGCAGCCTGACTAACGCAAGGTACAATTGCAATATGACCTCTGCACTCTTATTACTTACTCTTCTAGGCATAAAACCTAATACTCTATTTGCTTTATTTCGAATATTTAAGCACTGTTTTTTAGGCCGAAGGTCCAGGCTTACGATTACCCCTAAGTCTCTTTCACAAGTCGATTTCTCTAGTTCGATGTTGTTAAAGCTGTATACGTTTACAGTATTTGCTCTTCCAATATTGCATCACTTATCACAGCATCTTTGTGTGTTATTTGGCACTGATATATATATATATATATATATATATATATATTGAATTTAGAGGTAATTTTCCTTACCTGTTAAGTCGGTAAGGTTATATTTTATATTACTTTGTTCCTTTGTACAATGGAGGGCTTCAGAAGCACAAGGCCGCAAGCACCACCACAGGGAAATAGAGTTGTTGGTACCAAAGTATTCTCTAAGTTGAGTTCTGTCTTGTGGAGCTTGCATTTGCGGCCTTGTATTACTCTAAAAAAAAACACTGGTTTGTGTACCTAATTGGACCATGTTCAACGCGTATTCGTCACACAAGGCCGCAAGTCGCACCCCACCACACTGTATCATTTTAACTCACATAGCAACCAATGACTAGCGCGCATCACCCAACACACCTCCCTGCTGAGCCAATGACACAGCGAGTAGACCTGCTACAGCCAATGGGTGCGCATCTGGGGCAGATGAGCACCAATGCATGACTCATACACAGAATTTGTACAACAAAAATCTTCGAAGTAAAACAAACCCCACCTTGATATCTTTATTGGTTGTGGAGTAACAAAGGATTAAACACTATGCATGTACCCTGGACGGGCGTGCACATGAGCGCACATGGGCCGAGATGCATGGCACTGTCTTACACAAAACTTAAACAACAAATATCTTTGAAATAAAACAAACGCCACGTCGTATCTTTATTCAATGTAAAGTAACAGACGAAAAACTCTTAGGGCTTTTTTCTCACATTTTAAAAAATGGCACTTTTGGCCTTGCGGAACTAAGGCCCTCAATTGTTGTTTAATACACACACACACACACACATATATATATATATATATATATATATATATATATATATATATATATATATATATATATATATATATATATATATATATATATATATATATATATATATATATAGTTTGATAATTGGTGACATGGTAACAGCACTGTGGGTCATGGGTCCACCAGCTCAGTTGGTAACGGTGGGGAAGCAGATGAGCCTGACTGGTGAGAGGGTGTGGTCCAAGTGTGGTACAGTTGGTCTGGTCTCAGGATATATGTATACGGAGATAAGTGGTTTATGCTTTTGTACTGTTCAATTGTATAGTAAGGCTCAGGTTACGGTTTAGATTAGTTTAGGTTGTGGTTGTTTGTATTTTGTTTTATTATATTAAAAAATTATGCAGTGTATGATTCCTCCTCAATGTGAGTTAATCTGAGGCTTATTGAGAACCTGGTGGAGAAAATATATTCATTATAGTGTTTACCCTGCTTGTTATGACCACTAGTGGCAGGGGTTTGTTTCTTTATGGTTTCACCTCTTATTTGACTAATGGCAAATTCTTGATAAAGTAGAGTGAAGGCATAACAATATATTATTTATATTGAGTTACTAGTCCAAGGTTTATTTAGCATTATTACTAAGCGAAATCACATCAAGTAATATTTTCAACCAATCAACTCCATTGTTAAAAGACTGCTGTACTGTCAGCCCCATATGGCAGCCAGTAGAACCCACTCACGCTGTCTCCCTACAACACCCCTTTGTCCTATTGGGGAAAAGAGCCTAATGAAGTACAGTTCTGGGCCCTGAGCAGCTTGGAGCTGCACACACAGGGGTGGTTGACAGCTGACAAGTGCTAAGTATAGTTTGACATGGGATTAGTTGCAACAATTGGGGCGCAACACCACCATAGCCGGCCCCTCACATAGTCTAATGCTTGTGACCCACCTTTAGAGCACATTAGTACCTAGGGTTAGTGCATATTAAAAATGAGTGAATTCCAAATGTACTCCAAAACTCCTTTTGGCACTCTAGGTGAAAGAACTTTGCCACACTTGGGAAAGGGCGGGAGTTACAGTCCGACCATCAGCGTGTATGTTGTGAACCTTATGTTGGGGCAGACGCAATCATACTTGAGTACAGTGGTCGCTTCATCCGGTTTGTTGTTTAATTGTGAGGACAACTTTTGCGATTATATTTTCACTGAGGCACTGTCTTAATCTAGCGATATCAACAACTACACTCTGGAGCTACTACGTGCAAAAAACCTCAAAGCTGTTAACACAGATGTATCTAGCCATAGTATATCCCTACGTAGCAGTAGGTGGTCATCAATTTGTAGAAGGTCCAAAGGATCCCTAAACACCCTGTCTCTCCAGAGTGTACGGTCATGAGCTAAGGCAATCATTAGTTACATCTTCACAGCTTTACTCTCGCTAGTGAGTACTGTACACCTGGCAGCTCTACGGTGTTTCTTGGTATGGGATGTATAGCAGAGAAAGAGGGAGTTATTTCCGCCTTATGGAAGCTTACTGGTACGCGGTGACCACCATAACTTTTGCTGTACCATAAGTTGGGTTACGGTCACCGTAATTGTTAGTGACTCACCTATTCATCCGTCAGGTTGTTCGTAGCGACATGTGGTGACCATAAGTCGTCAATGAATCCGGCTCCAGGTTTCTAGTGTCCTAGAGAGATATCCACCACTTGTACCTAATAGGGGAGAAATAAACTAAGCATGTCACACACAAATAAAAGTTTGGCTGGTCGTGGCACTTATCCCATTCTGGCACTGCACTACTTGTAATTTATCGGTACTGTTTGAATCACAATGCAAGCCTGGCTAGATTATGTTGCCAAATAACATTTACTTTTCACTCACTCACATATGTAAGCCTCCCAGTCTCTGTTCTTAGTAGTTTCCTAAACTTTTGTGGACTTCACATGCCCAACCACATTTGTCTATCTCCCAACACAAGTGTAGTAGGGGGTCATACTGCCAACCCTGATCTTATCTGAATACCTCACACACACACCACTTCACATGCATTCTCGATTCTTCCTAGTTCCTATAATGCAACCAGTAGTAATAACATGTGTGGTAATTCTTTACTTTTTGCATCATGCATAACCAGTATGCAGGCTTAGATTTTTTTTTTCTCAAATATACCTGAGTGGGAGTGGAAGCGTATGCCGACCGTAGCCCAGTGTCTGGGAGTTACCGTTATGCATTGCATTGAAACTCATGGCAAGAATAAGTATATGGATTTGAAGTTCATTGTGACATTCAGGTGATTCTCCTCCAACATGACAATATGCAGCTTCACACAAGTTTCTAACAACTGACCCAATTCCTTACCTTAGTTCCAAAGCTCAGATCTAACTCTTTCAGATTTCCATTTATTTCTTAACAAAAGGAAAATCTTTGAGGATGACATTTCTTCTTGGAAATTGAAGTCAAGGTTGGCTAGTATTCTATATTATGTACAGACGTCTTGACTCAAGTGTCAATAACCCACTAGAGCTGATATAACAAAACAAACCAATTAATCCACTGATAAATGTCTAGCAGCCCTCGGGCCCATACGCTAATAGGGGTCCAAAGCCACTTCAGCTGCCATGAGTGATGTTGGTTGTTGGTTATAATACCACCTGGGGTTGAGTAAGTTTTGGAGACCCTTCATTTCAGAGATGAAAATAAGGATCATTCACGAATAAAAAAGGATTATTTTCCCTGAACTCTGGGTAGATACTCTGCTACTACCTCCTTGTTTGTCCCAATTTAAACATTCCCAAATTCCTCTGGTAAGGGACGAGATCCTAGTATGCAGCAAGCATTCCTGTGTATTGCTTTGGCGAGGCGCTGGAACAAGAAGCTCAATGTTCTAGTGTTCCCGGTGGTTTCAATGAGCTTGGAACCCTGTCTCTGATACTATTGGAGCAAAACAATGTTGAGGGGTAAGGTTCTTAGTTCCACAGCTTGAATGGAACATCCAATGATGGTCTCAGGGTCTGTCTTATGGGAGAGTATTAGTGTTATTAGTAATGCAGTATTACCGAAGACATTGGGATTAAGGTCCCTATTTGCTTTTAGTGTTTGAGAATAAGCTGACACCATTAATACATCAGATATTAAAGAATGGCATTAAATGTAGTTTAAACTGACAAAAACAATAAAGAATGGCTTTTGCATATAATGAAAAATTAAAGTTTATGTGAACCACAGGATCCATGGAAACAACTGATCACACATGTGAACCATTGTAAGCCTGAGTCCTATGACTGCCAGTAAACTTTACCCAATAAAAGATAATCGTTGTTATGGGTCCAATGATATATTATATTGATTTTGTTTACTTAGCAGCAATTAAATAATTGATTTTCAATATATTAAATGCAGCCTGAAATCAATTTGTAATTACCGTTCTTAAAGAAGTTCCCAATATTTAGTAAATGGTAAGTCAAAAGTGTAATAATTATCATGGAAGTTTATATGGGATCTAAATTTATGTCTGCCATTATATTTATAGATAAAAATGTCCCACAATACAAAAAAACAGAATGATTACATGTATTTATGTTTACGTTGCTTTTATGATGAAAAGAAAAAAATAAGAATCAGGTTTATGAGCATTTAAGCAGAATTGTTGTATTTCTTAAGAAATATGAAAGCTGCATTTATTTTATAAAAGAAAACTAATGCTTTCAGCAACCCTCTGTAGTACTTACAAGGTTCCTGTGCAACTATCATGATTACGAACTTTCTTAGTAAAAAACGCAATCCTCACCCTGGTCAAAATAAAGGCATTGGTAATTAAGTATGGATAAAAAATTAGCTTTACAAACCTAATACAAAATTTTTATTGTATGTACAGTAGAAAAATTTTATTACATTTGGCTTAAATGCACACCTCGCAGGTAAAAGGTTATCCACAGTGCTTGATAACTTAGGAATGATATTTTTGTATCATATTTAAAGTTTGTATAATGATGCATCCATATAACAATACACGGTAATCAAATTACACAAAGTATTATGGATACCAACTTTTAAGCAATAAAATGTGAAATATTTTGAGGTTTTACAGACTTTCTTGGTCTTCCAGGCTTTGCATATTTTCGTTTCTTTCCCTCAGTTCCTGCCAAAGACTGAGGTGGATTCTTGAATTCTTCTTCGGTTACAATGGATACACCTGGCGTAGAGCCGTCTGGAAGCTCAGGGACTATGTATATTGTCAGGTCACATCCAATACAAATTGTGGTCATGAGAAACGTTTCAACATTAACAGTGAACCTCGAGGGACACAAGATTTTGTAACACATTGGACATTCCTCAATGGCATGACGAACTACATAATAGTAGCCATTGGCAGGAGTTTCAATGTATTCAGTAGATAAATCCTCCTCGGGTTCAGTATCTTTTCCAATGACCAAGGGTTTCAATTTTTCCTTTCGTTGGTGATTTTGTCCAGCAACAATGGGTTTCAACTTTTCTTTTGGTGTCTTCCGCTTCTTATATGGTCCTCTTGGACCCCTTTTCTTTTTCAGTGGTTTTAACAAGAGTTCTGCCTCTTTATGACTCTCTGCTGCACCGTGTCCATGCACCTGAACATACTCTATTGCTTGTTCCAGTTGTTCAAGGCCATAAGTCTGAGATAGAAGAAGGTCCCCAATGTCCTCATCTTCATTTATATTACTTGAATTGCAAATCTGCTTATTTGCTTGCAAGTAGCTTTCTTGTCTAGACTCAATATTTTGAGCAACAAGAAGTTTTTTGCCTCCTCTCTGGTTATTTTCAAGCAGTGGTGTAAGATTTGGCATTTGTGTAGTGTCTGTTGTTTGGTGTTCCAAACTATTGGGATGTGCATGAGGAGAAAGTTTTGCATTTTCTGAAGATTTCGAAACGGCGGTTGGCAAAAGTTTCTTACATTGCAAAATTGCCGTTCTCCATGGATCCTTCATTTCAACAATACCTAGTTTATCAATATACACCGACAGATCTTTCAGCACATTTGAAGAATATAAGGAACCAAAACCATTGCACCCAAATTCACCTGAAAGTCTTAGGCTGATGTAATCAAATGGGTTAGAACAGTATTGTAACTTATGGTCACAAGTTGTTTCCTCCATGCTGGTTTTCGTGCATAGCAATTTAAAGCTGTGACAGTCTTGAACCTCTTTATTACATTTTAAACACTTCACAGGACCAAAAAACAGGTGCTTTACAAAGCGGTCTTCTTTAATATTTTTTTGACAGAGATAACACATTAAAGTCTTTGGCATCTGTCCACTTGGAAATTTCTGTTTTTTATGTGACATCCCCTTTGAGTGTAAAGGTTTTAGACTTGATTGAAGTGATAAATGGGGAGTTGGCATATTTGTTTTAATTGATGTTTGCAGTAAATCTTCCTTCCTCCTTTTTTCGAAGTTTGTATGAGAAGGCAGCCCAGAAGTTAAGGGGCTAGATGTTTTATCAACTGCTGGGTGAATCTCAGAACTCAAAACTCTTTTTACAGCCTCAGTTTTATTGGGATCTTTATGAAGGTTCCCACCAAGTCTCTCATTTTTTGGTGATTTATCGGTACATAATGAATATGTATTATTGTCATTCGTTTGTTTTTGTAATTCACTGGAACGGGAGCGTGAAATACCCAATTGATTCTTTGGCTGCACGTATAATTTATAATACTGGAGACTGAGATTTTTTCCCCTTGGTAATTTCTGCTGAAGGCTAGAAGTCTTCTGCTGATGCAACTGCTTAAGAAGACTGCTTTCTAGTTGATGTGAATTGCCCAACCAATTCCACCTTGGTGGGCTGCGCACGGATGGAGATTGATATGGAGATTGATATATCGCTGAACTAGCCATCATGAGAAAGGGTATTTCCTCCTGAAAAAAAGGGAAAATTTTTTCATTATACAGGTTATTTCACTTGAACATATAAAGTAATTCTTGACAATTAGTTGCACCTTTATTTTATGACTCTTGTCAGATATTTCTATAAAACGAAATCAGAAGGTAAGGTAAACTAACTACAGATATTGAAATCAAGAGGGAATAAGGAATTCAAGCAGTATATGATTTAGGTCTGTAAGCGAAAAATTAGTATTGTACAATAACTGTTGTCTAAATCTTTGAAAAATTTGTATTAACCACAACTAATATACAGTATATTGGTCTACACACCAATTTAAAAAACTAACGATGTATATTAAAGAACAATTAGCAGATTTTAATGACACTTACATATACTACAAACTGCACAGCATAAGTTTAATATGAGGAGAGAAAACACCCACAATGGACATCAGCATCTAATTAACATATTAACACAAAAGAGCATAATAAAATAAGGAATCTGCAATAGATCGGTTGGCCTGTGCATGGCAGCTCCTGTCGAGTTACTACCACTTTATCATCCATGAAGCTATCTAGCCTCCTTTTAAAACTTTCCAGCATTCCAGCACTTACTACAAAGTTGCTAAGCTTGTTCCACTCATCTACCACCCTATTTGTGAACCAGTTCCTTCCTATCTCCCTCCTAAACCTAAACTTATTCAACTTAAATCCGTTGCTCCGAGTCCTATCCTGCTCGGATATTATAAGAACTTTATCTATATCTCCTTTATTGATTCCTTTCACCCACTTAAATACTTCTATCATATCTCCCTGCCCTCTTTGTCTTTCTAGGGAATGCAACTTTAGTTTCTTAATCTATCCTGATATGGAAGGTTTCTAAGTCCCGGAATCATTTTCGTCATTCTTCGCTGCACCGACTCCAGTGAATTGATAACCATTCTATAATAAGGGCACCAGAATTGAACAGCATAATCGAGGTGCAGCCTGACTAGCGCAAGATATAGTTTCAATATGACCTCCACACTCTTATTACTTATACTTATAGATATAAAACCTAATACTCCGTTTGCCTTATTTCGAACAGTAATGTTTTCTAGGCCGACAAAATGAATAAGGTAAAATAAAAAAAATTAAAAATTAAATAATCCATTTATAGTACAGAATACTGTTACATAAAATAAAACTTAAGAAATTCACAAATATATCTTCAGGTAATGAACCCTACACGACACTAAACTAAAAAAAAATTACCTGACAGATTTTTCCCATTGTCTTCAAACAAGAAAGAAACTAAATTAAACATTGTAAATGTGTTCATTCTTCTTGGGATGAAACAACACATTCATATCAATTACTTTACCTTCCTCAGATAGTGTATGTTTGTGTGGAGAGGTGATAAAGGCCCTTATCAACTACAGGATAATATCATTCTAATAAATATGCTGACTTAAACAGAGATTGATAAAATTTCTCGGGATAGGCTTGGATATTATAAATTACCTCTACAGTACATTAAATACACACCCAATATACAATACACAGTTTTCAGATCAACACTCCCAATATTGTACAAGTAAATAGTACCAGGATATTTTCCCTTATGAAAGAGATATGAATAAATAACAACATTAGTTAATTATTGGATATGATAAAAATAAATTTTACTTGACAAGATACAAATAAATACTGTAAGTAATTAAGGAAGTGCTAAAATTTAAAAAAATCAATTAAATAACTTTTTAATACAGAAAAAATTATGATACTAAGTAATGATGCTAATAAGTTTCTAAATTTAAATGTTGCATAAAGTATGATCTTATAATTTAAATAATAAGTCTGCCAACTCTGCATCCCAGTTACAGTATTAGCTACTTTTCTATTAATGCCTAAATAGTATGAAATTAATATTACATAAGTATAAGTTACTTTTTAACAATATACCAAGTACCACCATAAAATTCTTCTCTGTATTACAAGAAAGCCATAGTTATAAAATTTTGATTAATATTGAAGTCATACCCGTCGCAGCAGTGTGTTTTGATAGATCTTTGCTTGCCGCATTTTCATCATTGAATTCAGATATGATAATCATTTAGAACGTAAGAAAATAAGAAGTCTGCAATAGGCCGGTTAGCCTGTGCATGGCAGCTCCTGTCGAGTTACTACCACTCTCTATCATCCATGAATCTATCTAAGCCTCCTTTTAAAACTTTCCAGCATTCCAGTACTTACTACAAAGTTGCTAAGTTTGTTCCACTCGTCCACCACCCTATTTGTGAACCAGTTCCTTCCTATCTCCCTCCTAAACCTAAACTTTTCCAACTTAAATCCGTTGCTCCGAGTCCTATCCTGCTCGGATATTATAAGAACTTTATCTATAACTCCTTTATTGATTCCTTTCACCCACTTAAATATTTCTATCATATCTCCCCGCACTCTTCGTCTTTCTATGGAATGCAAGTTTAGTTTCTTTAGCCTATCTTGATATGGAAGGTTTCTAAGTCCCGGAACCATTTTCGTCATTCTTCGCTGCACCGACTATAATGAATTGATATCCATTCTATAATAAGGGTACCAGAACTGAATCGCATAATCGAGGTACGGCCTGACTAGCGCAAGATATAGTTGGAATAAGACCTCTGCACTCTTATTACTTACACTTCCAGATATAAAACCTAATACTCTGATTGCCTTATTTCGAACATTAGCACACTGTTTTCTAGACCATAGGTCCGGGCTTACAAGTACCCCTAAGTCTCTTTCACAAGTCGACTTCTCTAGGTTGATGTTGTTAAGGCTGTATATATTGACAGTATTTGTTCTTCCAATATTAAGTGCCCTGCACTTGCTGGTGTTGAATTTCATTTGTCATATTTCTGACCACTCCTGCAGTTTATTTAAATCCTCCTGTAGTGCATTTGCATCCTGCCCTGAATTAATCTGCCACCCTATTTTGGTTTCATCTGCAAACTTGCTTATGTCACTGCTGATCCCAGTATCTAGATCGTTTATATAGATTATGAACAAGAGTGGGCCCAGTACTGACTCCTGGGGAACCCCACTGGTTACAAAGCCCCACTCAGATCTAACACCATCTACGCTGACCCTCTGTGTTCTATCGGTGAGCCATAATTTTATCCAATTTAAAACTTTCCCCTCGATACCATGAGCCTTAACTTTTCTCAGAAGCCTCTGATGCGGTACTCTGTCAAATGCTTTGCTAAAGTCTAAGTAAATAACATCGTAATTTTCGTCATTATTTACTACCGCGAAGACTTTCCTAAAGAATGCTTCGTTTGGAAGATAATTAGGTCCCGAGGCTCGCACTAGCTACACTACTTCGTCTTTTGCAATGATAAAACGGTATGGCAGCCCAATCCATGGCCAATTTTATTTTTGCTCAGCCTTTGTTGACGAGCTGCTCTGTCTGGGAGGTTTCTCATATCCACACAAATGTAAAATTACACCTTATCATATTAAGTTTTTTTTCGGTTTATTATGCTGGGGGTCCAGGGAGCAGAGCCCCTCCCCTCCCCACAGCTAAGAAGTTAGGGAAGCTTAAGTAGGTTTCTTTGGTAAGGTTGGTGCAGTCTTCTAACAGTGCTTTGGCTGCTTGTGTTTCTTAACTATGGTTAGATTAGGTTTAATTTTAAAAAAAGTAACACATTTACCCAAACTACAACTGTGTCTACTAAACAACACAGTGAAATTGCTGTACTGTATTTTAAATTCATTTTCTATGAAAATTTGGCGACTGGTATGTCATCAATAATTACCAAAATTTATCATAACACAAAAAAAACCTATCTACAGACATACAATTCTATTTTCACAGAGCTGTACGTCGGTTTCATTAACACTCATGTCCGTAAGTGATACACTGCAAAACAAATTCATTCCTCATTAAAACAAACAATATTGGTAATCGGAAATGCAACCCATAGCAGATTCACTCATTGATTGAAGACAAAATCAACATAATTTATCCCTCACCACATAATCATACTCAAGTAATGGTATCAATAAGAGATGCAAGACTTAGCTTAAAGATGCAAGCAATTCATTTCTTAAACACAGTAACACAAAACACAGCAACACAAAACACAGCACACAATAAACCCTGCTGTATACAACTGTTGGTTACTTTACCTGGTGACCCGGCTCAATAGCCCTCGAGCTGTTTTACCTTCCGATCCTGCATTGTCAAATACATATTGACGGGAAGAATCTTTGTCCAAAGCAGGTTTCCAAGATTTAACCGATGATGACTCAAGCAATGCATCATTATAGCTTGAACAAAATCCCAAATTTGACACTGCATTGACAGTGCTTTTCAAAGGCACTTTCCGAAATAGATACACACTTTAATAGAACAATATCCTGTACAGTAAGTTCATAGGATATTCGGCATACATTATACTGTATTGAGATGATTCATTCACCAGCCATTCAAGTCGTCGATGTACAGTTACCGGTATAATATTTTACTTGTTGCCACCCAAAGAAATTTATGGTTCCAATCAATAGTTTAGGCAATTCTAAGACACTTTTCTGTGACATTTCCCTCACAAATGACTTATATATGCCAGTCGGTAGGGGGGCAGGCCGGTTAGGTCGTTTGCGAGAAACGTCATAGAAGTGTGTACAAATTGTCTAAACTATTGATCGCAACCATAAAATTCTGAAAATACTTTTGGGTGGCAACAAGTGAAATTTTACTAAGTTGCAGGCAAAAATCCCTGAACACTTGGGCAACATTTGGAATCTACTTCTGGGTCATATATATGATTTGTTTATATCTAATATCACTGTTTTTTTTCATCACGTATCATGTTGAAACCACAATATGAAAAGACTTTCAGGAAAAGGGCAGTGGCTAAATTACCGGTCACGGCAAAATAGTCTGACAGGCTGTTTCTGGTTAATTTGCTGGTCCATTGTTTGTACGCGGTAAAAAAAGTATTATTTTACTTTCGGACATAGCGCCCCCGAAAGTTATAAAACAACTGAAACATTTAGATCTCGCCATTCTGAGCATTTTGAACCCCATATATGCATGGTGGAAATGGATAATAGAAACACAATTGAATTTAATTGATTTTAAGTAATTTTCAGTCTTCGCCTGTGAGATGCTATCTGCGCGTGCGCAATGTTGGCTGACGTCATCCAGTCGTGACCAATGAGGTATCAATATCATCTCGCGATTTTTTTCGACCAATCACATTGTATTTTTTTCAAAGGAAGCAGCCTGGGTATGATTTTAATTTCATTGACCAGTTTCATAATGGCCGAGGTTGAGGGTTGTCGTTTGTGCTCCTACGATTATTTTAAGTTTATTGCCGAGTTTTACGAGAAAGACGATTATTCTATTCAATTCATACGTATCCCTGGTCCTTCCACTTCTAACTAAGGTATTGTACTTTTGGACATGGCGCATCCCAAAGTTTTTAACTACCGAAACATTTAGGTTAGCTTAAGCTAGGCTGCCCCCGGCTAGGAGTTAGGTTAGGTTTTGTTAGGTCAGATGACTCGTTTTCTCGCCCACCCAAGGACTCTAATTTCCCAGGCTCTCCCCCATTATTGCTGGGAGGAAGAGCAAAAACTGTTATTTCCGCCAAAAATGAGGGTCAAAGTCATTTAAAACACACCAAAATATACTGGAAAAACATATTGGTCAACTCCTAGGGACTCGTGTCCTAAAGTAAAAATTTACCCCCAAAAAATTATTATATTATCAACCACGCATTATTAATTATGTTTTCCAACTCAACTAGAACATCATTGGCCAAAGGAAGGCTATAGGTAGAAGGATAAATCGTGGCGAAATTCACCTCCGAGACTATTATAGGGTATTGGCGAGTAGGGTTAAAACCGAGATAAGGAAAGCAAAGAGGAATAATGAGGTAAGGATAGCAAGGGAGGCGAAGACAAACCCCAAAGGATTCTACAAAATGTATCAAACTAAAACACGAGAAAAGATTGGACCAATACGGTCAGACTCCGGCGAGCTCACTGATAACGATGGAGAAATGAGCAATAATTTGAATAAATAGTTTTCAACAGTTTTCACCACCGAAAATTTAAACATGATACCCGAGGCACCGACTCTATTCAGAGATAGTGAAGAAAACAAATTAAGTGAGATAGTAGTGACTAGTAGCGATGTTAGTAAGCAAATAGACAAATTAAAGCCTAATAAGTCACCTGGTCCCGATGAGATATTTGCCAGAGTATTAAAGGAATGTAAGGAAGAGCTTAGTATGCCCTTAGCAAAGTTGTTTAACATGTCCTTAAAAACAGGTGTAGTACCAGAATCCTGGAGGATAGCGAATGTAATACCGATTTTCAAGAAGGGGGATAGATCACTATCCTCTAACTACCGCCCAATCAGTCTAACATCAATAGTAGGCAAATTACTGGAAGCAATCATTTCAAACTCTATTCGAAATCACCTGAAGAAGCACCGATTGATCAATGATTCCCAGCATGGCTTCACAAGGACGTTCTTGCCTAACTAATCTATTAACATTCTTTTCATCAGTTTTCGAATCGGTGGACGAGAGGGCACAATTATGATGTGGTATATCTCGACTTTAGCAAAGCCTTCGACAGAGTCCCCACGAAAGACTAATTAGAAAGGTAGAAGCTCATGGCATCAAAGGTGACATCCTTAAATGGATTAGGGCGTGGTTACAGGACAGGAAACAGCGAGTGAGCATTAACGGCACTAAGTCCCATTGGAGCAACGTCACAAGTGGAGTTCCCCAAGGCTCAGTACTTGGACCATTATTATTTATTATATACATAAACGACATAGATATCGGCATAGACAGCAACATAAGTAAATTTGCTGATGACACTAAAATAGGACGTGTTATTAAATCTGACGAGGACTCGGCAAAACTACAGGAAGATCTAACAAATTTTTCGAATGGTCTGAAAAATGGCAGATGAAATTCAACGTCGACAAATGTAAAGTACTCAGTATAGGAGATGTAAACAGGGAAACCAGATACCAGATGAACAACGATGCCATAGAGAAATCCGACTGCGAGAGAGATTTAGGAGTAATGATAAGTAGGAACCTTAAGCCAGGTAAACAATGTGTTTTTGCTCGTAACAAGGCTAATAAAGTACTTGGGTTCATACAAAGGAGTGTTAGTTACAAGACTAGCGAGGTCATCCTAAAACTGTATCTTGCTCTTGTGAGACCACACCTGGATTACCCAGTTCAGTTCTGGTCACCGTATTACAGAATGGATATAGAATCCTTGGAAAGAATTCAGAGGAGAATGACAAGACTAATCCCGGGCATTAGGAACCTTGAGTATAGAGACAGGTTAAAGCATCTTAATTTGCACTCCCTCGAGAGACGTAGAGCGAGGGGCGACCTGATAGAGGTGTATAAGTGGAAGTCAGGGCTAAACAAAGGGGACATTACAAAGGTACTCAAACTATCCAACCAGGAGCGAACTCGTAACAATGGTTTTAAATTAGACAAATTTAGATTTAGGCGTGAAATAGGTAAACACTGGTTTGGAAACAGAGTAGTGGATGAATGGAACAAGTTACCAAATATCATCATTAACTCGAACACGCTGAATTGCTTCAAACATAGGTTGGATGCTCATATGAGCAATAGGGGTTGGGTGTAAACGGGACTGCCCAGTATGGGCCAATAGGCCCGCTGCAGTTTCCTCCATTCTTATGTTCTAACTAAACCTACATAACCTACCTAACTACCTGGGGGAGGGGGGGTCTACCTGTTTGCTAGGGAAACGTTATAGAAGTCTTAGAATTGTCGAGGCTATTAATTGCAAAGATAAAATTCCTAATATTCGGTTGGTGACAGTAAATGCAATACCTTTTCTAGTAGCTTTCCGATTTTCTCAACTCACGATATCTCGGTTATGGGTAAAAGCATGAAAAGTGTCATAGTTTTTTTTTCCTGCAATCTTGGTAAATTCGGAGAACTGCCACAACCACCAAAAGTTTTTCGGTCTTGTTCATTTTTCCAGATATTCTTATCATTACAGTAAGTATTTAAAAAGAGGCGACAGCTATTATTTTACTTATAAAATATTTGTTTATTCTTTTTGTCTATCTAATCACCTAGAAATTTGATCATATGACACTAAAATGATGTGTATGTGCTTTGTACGTAATGAAATTAAATACTTGCAGTAAATACTCCGAGAAATCATTGCGTGTTGTCTACTACGCATCAACAAAGTTTCTTTCATCGGTACCAGATATCAAAGTATTTTCTGTTTAATATGGCAGGGGCCCATGGTGGCATAACTGGGAGGACGGGTAACGTATGGTTGTTTTCTTCGGCTAGTATGCTCAGGTTCTAGTAAATGTCGCCTTTTAAACTATTAAACTGATAAAATATGGACAAAATAACGAAATCGAACAAATCCATCTATTGGTAAATGCTTGTTCTCGAACATTACAGATATTATCATTGAAACCCCCCAACATCTCGCCATTTCACGCCAAGGGATACAATTTTTTCTAATTTTCAACTGACGATATCTCGGTTTTGGGTAAAAGGCGCTAAAGGTGTCACAGAAGAAAATCGTCTTCTTTGTCTGAATTATCATTAAATACAAAAAAAATCTACAATTGTCTTCCACTGTATAGTGCCCCTCAGCTTCGCTTCACCTGCTCGAGTTCTACAAGGTGGCGAGTCGGCTATACAATTACATGTCATCTCCGTGGATATTATTCCTCATTCCTATTCGTTTAGGATAATGTACAACTCAAATAATCTTTTTTGCACATAAATATCATGTCATGTTTTTCTTTGTCTAATACAATAGACTATTATATCATTACCGGCAACTCAAAGGGTATTACTTGCCAGATACTGCCAAGTGTCCTGAATTTTTTGTATGCAACTGTACAAACTTCCGGTTGTCATTCCACATACATATAAAAATATATTATTGCTTTGATATGATGCAAAATGCTTTTCATTAGTGTTGAGTATACATAAATAATACTGTTGGCCATCGGGAACACTTGAAGGTCTTGTCAACAGTGATGAGAATCCAGGAAAAAAAGTCACAAGAAAAAGTCCTGTGGACTTTATTCCCGTCCACCAGTAATGAAGTGCAAAACAATTGTTTGGGTTTCTTTAATTTTATGGTAAAGCCAATCTGCGATGTCCTCAGCTTCGTGACCATTGTAGAATGATCGATGTACATTTGACCGCTTATAATTAAAAATATTCAATTATAATGTATCTCTTGGAAGCTTACCTTTAAGTTACTCTGTGATTTGTTCTTGGAATCGTCTATAGGCACAATGGCATATATTGCTTGGTCATATTCAGTCTTCAGATCATAAAAAAAATAATTATTATATGCCGCAATGCAACACACGTTCAGTACAGGCACCACCCAGTTACTAAGCGCGGGCCGGCGGGCGAGGGGCTTATATACCGGCGTCATCCACCACGCCGCACCCAGAAGGCTGCGCCGTGCTCCGACCAATCAGTGCAGAGATACAAAGGCTTCAGGCAATGCCTGGCGTGCTCATTGGTTACGAGATCCCGCCAGATGAAGCAGGCGGGTTTTCCGTTGCCTCATGGCCATGCCTTCATACATATATATATAATCGACCTCATCTGCGCAGTTTAGAAAGTAAGTCCTTCTCTTTCTCATCCAGCTTGTATATGCTACAGTAATAGTTATGTTCCTGTGATACACCGTACTGGGCATACTGCGTCATTTCCTAAAACCACGTAGCATACTGCATTTCTTAAAACCACATGGCATACTATGCCATATTTCCCTTTATCACAAGGCATACTGCGCATTTTACGTTCACTACAAGGCATAATGAGCTTTCTATGCCCACAAGGCATACTGCGCCCTTTACCTTCACTACAAGGCATACTACTCCCTTTACCTTCACTACAAGGCATACTACTCCCTTTACCTTCACTAGAGGGCATACTGCACCCTTTATGTTCATTACAGGGCATACTGCACCCTTTATGTTTATTACAAGGCATACTGTGCCACTTCCCTTCATCACAAGGCATACTGCGCCCTTTACATTTACTACAAAGGCATCAGTAGAAGTGCCCATAAAAGCACTGCACTGTTTTTACAGTGATTCTTGTCATTTCATAATTCTGTCTAAGAGCTTTAAAAACTTGATATTGATGTTACAACATAATACTGCTCTTTAGCTACAAAGGTCTTTAAGCACGTATCTAGATTAGTCAATACCTTTTTATGAACAATTAAAAATTAAGAGAATTGGATATTTAAACAGCTTTAGTATTTTATACGGTGTTCAGATGCTCTTTATATATAGTATTGCGCATCAACACAAAGCCCCGCCTCATAATCCACACATTTTCTTATCTTCTCCAAGCCATATTCAATTACTTGGCCTGACTGTGGATTGTTAGATTAATTCATGGTACTAATGGCAATAAACATAACAGTTGTGGCTTCCTTCCCTTCCGCCAGGTTCGCGCAGGCGCAGAAGCACCAGGGAGAGGGGAGAGAACTGGGAGACCGTTAGCAGGGTTACACAAAGCCTCCCTACCTGCTCTTTAAGATTAATAGTGCTGTTGGAAGCGAGACGAGCGTGGTATATTCATTAAGGGAGAATTCACTGCAATGGTTAATATATAAATGTATTCGGTGGAATAATGCGTCTCTTATTAATATCTTGCTAAACCAAAAATTTCAATCTTTTGCTTTTCTTTTAATTTTCATAAATGCATTAGCATCAACATCAGAGAGACAACTCTTATAGTGACCAGAGCAAGTGTGATTAAATAACCAAGATATCATTCTAACAGGAGGTTTTAATCTAAATAACCCATAATACCAAGGACTTTGATAATGTAAGTAATGTACAGTACCTTGCTACATGGTAATGAAATCTGAGTAATGAATCTCGGTTTAAGTTATATCCTGCCGACTCCACTGTATCTTACATATCCTGAAACCATATGTGTATCAGTCTCCGACACTCCAAACCCGCCAATCAACTAACACTTTTAGATTGAAACAAGAAACAAACAAACACATCAACTAGTGACTCAAGTGAGCCTAAAAAAATATGGGAAACATGGTGAACGCCTGTTGGCAACACCGACCCACATCCTTCCCCCCCCTCTCCTCCCTCCCTCCTCTTCACTCGCGCCCAACACTTACCAGTCAGACTCTCCCACTCTGTTGCTTCTCTCTTTCTCTCAGCCATTCCACAAATACAACTCTACATTAAAGCTTATTCTATTACTCATCATTATAAAGAGTAATGTCCAGTCAAATGATGGGAATAAAAAAAAAGCACTGTATGAATCATGGTACAAACACCTGGACCTGTCGTAATCAGCACCCCTCCCCCCCACGCCCTCTTCCCCCCTCCCCACCAAGAAAACCCCTCCCTCACGACTCGACCCTCTCTTTCTTTCTCTTAGCACCACGTTTTCTTCCCCCAAACTTAATTATCTTTCGTTCTGCTGCTTTTTCCACACTGCTACCTCCTTCCTCCCTTTGTCCTGCATGGCAGTGAAGAGTGACATTACCCACATGAATCTGACCTCTATATATATAGCTGTTAATGAATATGTTGTATTTCTTTGTGTATGAACCTCTGTCCTGCATGGCAGTGAGAAGTGATACCACCCTCAGTGTCAAGACCTGACTGAATGACTCAGAATAGGAAAACTGTACTGCAAGCTTCCTCCACTTCTCCCCTGCTACGCTCTCTTCCCCCAATACTACCTCCTCTTTCCCCCCACCGCTGCCCCCATTTCCCCCTGCTACCTCCTCTTCCCCCACTGCTACCTCCTCTTTCCCCGCTGCTACCTCCTCTTTCCCCGCTGCTGCTACCTCCTCTTTCCCCGCTGCTGCCTCCTCTTTCCTCTGCTGCCTCCTCTTTTCCTCAGTGCTGCCTCCTCTTTCCCCCGCTGATACCTCCTCTTTTCCTCGGTGCCGCCAAATTTTCCCCAGCTGTTGCCTCCTCTTGCCACAGCCTCTGCCCCCATTTCCCCTGCTACCTCCTCTTCCCCCGCTGCTACCTCCTCTTTCCACAGCCTCTGCCCCCATTTCCCCCGCGTGAATTATTGTCGTTTTGGCATTAAGGTTTGTGTACCTCTATCTTTATTCACCTGTTGTTCAATCATAAAAAACTATCTCTACATAGATGATCGATGATTTTCAGAATGAACACTACGACCCGTGTTGTCTCTGTAGGTTTGCCCAAATCCTACGTCGTTTTGTCATATTTTTTCAACACAATTTTGTATACATAGTTTTTTGAGTGACTGTAGCGTTAGGTTAGGGTTAGTTTAGATTAATGTCAGTGGTTTTAAGGTTGTGTTGGTATTAACTTTGGTTAGGTGAGGTCACTTCAAATATGCATTGGCTATGTAACCTTGACTAGTCCTTGACCCATATCGCTGACGCATACACATGATCCGACACACACACACACACACACACACACACTGACACCACATAACGTTGCTTCTGTACTGGTGTTTAAACGAAAATAATGGAGTCTTGTTATAAAACACTAGAGCTACATCAAGACATCGGTGAGGGTGTAGACGAAACTTTGTACATTCTTATCCTCAAGAGATCATGTAGCATTGATCGCTTTCCACACAAGTTTTGAAACTTTGTGGCACCATCTTGCTATACATAAAACCCAACCCCTTTCACTCATATATTTGTCCAACCTATATTTAAAGCTACCCAGCCTGTACGAGTTAATGGTGATGTTTGGTAACTTGTTAGGTTTGATTATTTGAGAATAGGTAAGGTTAACGTCAGAATGGGTTAAATTAGGAAATGAAAAGTTACCTCCGGTTAATTTAGCGACTCTGTCACCGTTAAAGCGCGCGCTTCACACACACACCACCCTCCCGGTCTATTGCATCAAATGGTACAGGTAAATACTTAATCAACTCAGGTGTCCTTGATCGAACCTCTCTGATTTTAAAGAGGATTTATTTTGTTTTGAATCTTCACCTAACTTAACCTATACTGGCATGATGCTGTATAATACTGGCATGATGTTGTATAATACTGGCATGATGCTGTATAATACTGGCATGATGCTGTATAATACTGGCATGATGCTGTATAATACTGGCATGATGTTGTATAATACTGGCATGATGCTGTATAATACTGGCATGATGCTGTATAATACTGGCATGATGTTGTATAATACTGGCATAATGCTGTATAATACTTGCATGTTGATGTATAATACTGGCATGATGCTGTATAATACTGGCATGATGTTGTATAATACTTGCATGTTGCTGTATAATACTGGCATGATACTGTATAATACTGGCATGATGTTGTATAATACTGGCATGATGTTGTATAATACTGCATGATGATGTATAATACTTGCATGATGCTGTATAATACTGGTATGATGTTGTATAATACTGGCGCTGTATAATACTGGCATGATATTGCATAATACTGGCATGATGCTGTATAATACTGGCATGATGTTGTATAATACTTGCATGTTGCTGTATAATACTGGCATGTTGCTGTATAATACTGGCATGATGTTGTATAATACTGGCATGATGTTGTATAATACTGGCATGATGTTGTATAATACTGGCATGTATAATACTTGCTGTATAATACTGGCATGTATAATACTGTATAATACTGCTGTATAATACATGCATGTTGCTGTATAATACTGGAATGATGATGTATAATACTTGCATGTTGCTGTATAATACTGGTATGATGTTGTATAATACTTGCATGTTGC
The DNA here is from genome assembly GCF_018991925.1 of Homarus americanus. Classification (NCBI taxonomy): domain Eukaryota; kingdom Metazoa; phylum Arthropoda; class Malacostraca; order Decapoda; family Nephropidae; genus Homarus; species Homarus americanus. Next base: position 62,876 of record NW_024724145.1, on the reverse strand, counting down.
TGTATAATACTGGCATGATATTGCATAATACTGGCATGATGCTGTATAATACTGGCATGATGTTGTATAATACTTGCATGTTGCTGTATAATACTGGCATGTTGCTGTATAATACTGGCATGATGTTGTATAATACTGGCATGATGTTGTATAATACTGGCATGATGTTGTATAATACTGGCATGTTGCTGTATAATACTGGCATGATACTGTATAATACTGGCATGATGTTGTATAATACTGGAATGATGATGTATAATACTTGCATGTTGCTGTATAATACTGGTATGATGTTGTATAATACTTGCATGTTGCTGTATAATACTGGCATGATACTGCATAATACTGGCATGATGCTGTATAATACTGGCATGATGTTGTATAATACTTGCATGTTGCTGTATAATACTGGCATGATGTTGTATAATACTTGCATGTTGCTGTATAATACTGGCATGATGTTGTATAATACTGGCATGATGTTGTATAATACTGGCATGATGTTGTATAATACTGGCATGTTGCTGTATAATACTGGCATGATACTGTATAATACTGGCATGATGTTGTATAATACTGGAATGATGATGTATAATACTTGCATGTTGCTGTATAACCGAACCCACCTGGGGTAATAATATACTCGATTTAGTTCTGTCGAACAGAGAAAACCTCATTAGCAATGTCGAGGTAGGGAACGAACTTGCAAACAGCGATCACAAAGAAATTAGATTCCAGTTAGATTTTCAGGTCAGACGTAAGGAAAATTCCATTAAATTCCCAGATTTCAGAAGGGCAAACTTTGATAGTTTAAAGAGACAGCTGAGAGAGGGGGTGTCGCGCTTTGGCGTGAACCTGACGGATGACACCGACCTGATAACGAGATCTGAGATTGTCGAGTTCCAAGACAATTTAAATAATGAGCTACTTAATGCACAAAGGCAGAACATACCATACAAAACACTCAGATCAGAAAACAATGACCCTAAATGGATAAATAATTATTTAAAGAACATTATTGGCCAAAGGATGGCTATAGGTAGAAGGATAAACCTTGGCGAAATTTACCTCCGGGAGTATTATAATGTATTGGCCGGTAGGGTTAAGACCGAGATAAGAAAAGCAAAGAGGATAAATGAACTGAAGATAGCAAGGGAGGCGAAGACAAACCCCAAAGGATTCTACCAAATTTATCAAACTAAAACACAAGATAAGATTGGACCAATACGTTCAGATACCGGCGAGCTAACTGATAACGACGGAGAAATGAGCAATAACCTGAATAAATATTTTTCAACAGTTTTCACCACAGAAAATTTAAACATGATACCCTAGGCACCGACTCTATTCAGAGATAGTGAAAAAAACAAACTAAGCAAGATAGTAGTGACTAGTAACGATGTTAATAAGCAAATAGACAAACTGAGGCCTAATAAGTCACCTGGTCCCGATGAAATATTTGCCAGAGTATTAAAGGAATGTAAGGAAGAGCTTAGTATGCCCTTAGCAAAGTTGTTTAACATGTCATTAAAAACAGGTGTAGTACCAGAATCCCGGAGGATAGCGAATGTAATACCGATTTTCAGAAGGGAGATAGATCACTATCCTCTAACTACCGTCCAATCAGCTTAACATCAATTGTAGGCAAATTATTGGAAGCAATAATTTCAAATTATTCGAAATCATATGGAGAAGCACAAGTTGATCAATGATTCCAAACGTGGCCTCACAAGTGGGCGTTCATATCGTAACTAATCTATTAACATTCTTTTCACCTATTTTCGAATCAGTTACGAAGGGCACGATTATGATGTGGTATATCTTGACTTCAGCAAAGCCTTCGACAGTCCCCCACGAAGGCTAATAAGAAAAGTGGAGGCTCATGGCATTGGAGGAGATATTCTAAAATGGATTAGGTCCCTGATGACACTAAAATGGAGCGTGTAATTAAATCTGACGAGGACTCTGCAAAACTACAGGAAGATCTAAACAAATTTTTCGAATGGTCTGAAAAATGGCAGATGAAGTTCAATGTGGACAAATGTAAAGTACTTAGTCTAGGAGATGTAAACAGAAAAACCAGATATCAAATAAACAACGATATGATAGAGAAATCCGAATGTGGGAAAGAGTAATCTTAAGCCAAGTAAACAATGAGTATTTGCTCGAAACAAGGCTAATAAAGTACTTGGGTTTATACAAAGGAGTGTTAGTTACAAGACTAGAGAGGCCACCCTAAAACTATATCTTGGGCTTGTGAGACCTCACTTGGATTACGCAGTTCAGTTCTGGTCACCGTATTACAGAATGGATATGGAATCCTTGGAAAGAATTCAGAGGAGAATGACAAGACTAATCCCTGGCATTAGGAACGTTGAGTACAGAGACAGGTTAAAGCATTTTAATTTGCACTCCCTCGAGAGACGTAGAGTGAGGGGCGATATGATCGAGGTGTATAAATGTACTGTAAGTCAGGGCGAAATAAAGGGGACATTACAAAGGTACTCAAACTATCCAACCAGGAGCGAACTCGTAACAATGGTTTTAAATGAGACAAATTTAGATTTAGATGCGAAATAGGTAAACACTGGTTTGGAAATAGAGTACTGGACGAGTGGAACAAATTACCAAATATCATCATTAACTCGAATACGCTGGAGAGGTAGTAGGTAGTAGGCAGCTACCAAACAGGGAGGTACTACCGCCTGGGAAGATATTGGAAGCATAATGTGTTGTCTAATGGTAGACCCTGCTGCCATATGGTATCACAAAAATTGTGACCAAGTCCCAGGTTGATGATCTGACTTTCTGCTTCATTTACACACAATTGCAGGGTCTCAATTGTTTCTTTTACTATTGACAACACAACATACATACAGTATATAATTTCTCACCTCTTAATCTTTTTCTTTCATTTTTGTATTTTTGTGGTTCTTTATTATTATTATTTTTATTATTATTATTATTATTAGTGTTGTTCTTATTATCATTATTATTTTATTTTTTATTTTTCAATTTTGTATTAATATATTTATTATAAATTTTATTTACTGTGAATAATAATAATAATAATAATAATTATTATTATTATTATTATTATTATTATTTATATTTATATTTATATTTATATTTATATTTATATTTATATTTATTTTTTTATTATTTTTTTTTATTATTATTATTATTATTATTATTATTATTATTATTATTATTATTTGGCCCTCAGGCCAGATGTGGGTCAGTCCCGTGCCCGGGTGGGTTATTGCTCTAAAAAAAAAAAATCATAGGTTGGAAGGATATATCAGCGATAGGGGTTGGGTGTAAATGGGACTGCCCAGTATGGGCTTAGGGGTCCGGACAATGGCTCCCAAGGACAAAACATAAGAACATAAGAAAATAAGGAGTCTGCAATAGGCCGGTTGGCCTGTGCATGGCAGCTCCTGTCGAGAGTTACTACCACTCTCTATCATCCATGAATCTAGGACAAAAGTCCCCTAGGACAAAAGCCCCTAGGACAAAAGCCCCTCAGTAAAAGTGCAAAATGGGAAGCCCCCTGTTTTTGTTAAAGACAGGGTCATTTGAAATAGTAAAAATATATAGATTTAAATATGAAATTATTACAATTTAAATAACTAGAATATTATAACTCTTTCAATTTTGGTATAGAACATTATTAAATAAATAGAAAAGAAAAAAGACGACATATTTTACCTTCATGTTCATTCTGTATTTACTGAGGTCACTGAATGTCAGGGGAGTAATTACCCCAGTAGACAAAACATACGTCATTGCAGATTTAATAAACATTCCTTGTATACTTCTTTAAAACTATAACAAAATTCCCGAAGGTTAGGTTAGGTTAGAGAAGTGTTCATAAACTGTAAAAAATATAATAATTATTTGAAGAATTCTTATAGGCCCGCTGCAGTTTCCCCCATTCTTATGTTCTTATATTTGCGGGCACACCTTTTCATATCTGGGTCAGCGCCTTGATCCAGCTTAGGGCGTCTAACACCTCAGGTTATTGTCGTCTCTCTGCCTTTACACCGTTTTGACCATATCAGGTTGGGGTCATGCCATCAGGTTGGGTCAAATACTTTACCCCATCCATATCACTAATCCCCTCGGGGTCACTGCGAGTTGCCAAATAGTGATACTTGTATTGCCTTAAACAAACCTCACCTGTCCTAACTCTCTCTCCTTTACCCCTCATAAGAACATAAGAACATAAGAAAATAAGGAGTCTGCAATAGGCCGGTTGGCCTGTGCATGGCAGCTCCTGTCGAGAGTTACTACCACTCTCTTTCATCCATGAATCTATCTAGCCTCCTTTTGAAACTTTCCAGGGTTCCCGCACTTACTACAAAGTTGCTAAGCTTGTTCCACTCGTCCACCACCCTATTTGTGAACCAGTTTCTTCCTATCGCCCTCCTAAACCTAAACTTATCCAACTTAAATCCTTTGCTTCGAGCCCTATCCTGCTCGGATATTATAAGAACTTTATCTATATCCCCTTTATTGATTCCTTTCACCCACTTAAATACTTCTATCATATCTCCCCGCACTCTTCGTCTTTCTAGGGAATGCAAGGTTCGCTCATATGTCCGTACAACCTATATTTGAAGCTACCAACCTATATTTGAAGCTACCAACCTATATTTGAAGCTACCAACCTATATTTGAAGCTACCAACCTATGTTTGAAGCTACCCAGCGTGTATAACTCAATAATTTCTCACGTGTGTTGTCATGACTAGCATTGTGTTCGTCAAGCTCTTAAGTTGTATCCAAATTCCTTAAGTACTGAACAATCACTGGTTTTGTGGATCACCTGAAGATTAGCCCCAGCTTATTTCACCTTAATTAACCACTCTAACCAAATCTAAATTAACCTAATATTAACCTAGTCTATTCTAATGCTAACCTAACCAAACCGCCAGGTAGTGTTAGGGTGTTTAACTTAAGATGTTCTCCACCTCCTGTAGCGCAGGCTAGTCTTGGTGCAAGATTTGTTCAGTGTTAAGAAACCTTCGGTCTTGCTCGTTACGACAGTCAGTCCTGTCTGGTGGTGAAAGTTTTACCGTCATGTGAAATCGATGTCATCCCACTTGGACGATTCTCCAAAAGACGATTCCTACATGGACGATCAAATCTAAAAATCGTCCATACATCACAAATTTTATTAGATATGCTGTGTTTATTATAGGAATATAACATGAATTATATTAAGATTAACAAACGAAGATTATTATTTTAATTGTTACTGATGTCTAAATGTTATTCACTTGTATTCAAATATTTCATCTTATTCGTATTCATGAAAGCCTCAAGGCTAAAACAGGTGGAAATAGTGTGGTACCACACCCTTTCCGGTCGAAAGGAGTGCGCAATCCTGATGGCGCCCAGCACGGTTCAAACAAAGAGCTCCACATGCTAGTGACCACGTGGCATGACTCAATAATTTACTGTACCTTCTGTTCTTGTGCAGATGATCTGTGAAATCAGGCAACCGCTAGGCTGTTACACTTCTCTCAAAAATACCTGAAGAGTAGCCCGTTTATTTCACCTGAAGATTAGGACCTTAGCTTAGTTCACCTGAAGGAGTGGTCAGAAAAATGGCAAATGAAATTCAACACCAGTAAGTGCAGCGTACTTAATAATGGAAGAACAACATAAGAACATAAGAATGGAGGAAACTGCAGCGGGCCAATTGGCCCATACTGGGCAGTCCCATTTGCACCCAACCCCTATTGCTAATACAGTATATCCATCCAACCTATGTTTGAAACTATCCATCGCATTCGAGTCAATAATGATGTTTGGTAACTTATTCCACTCATCCACTACTCTATTTTCAAACCAATGTTTACTTTTTCGCGCCTAAATCTAAATTTGTCTAATATAAAACCTCTATCATATCGCCCCCTCACTCAACGTCTCTCGAGGGAGAGCAAATTAAAATGCTTTAACCTGTCTCTGTACTCAAGGTTCCTAATGCCCGGGAATAGTCTTGTCATTTTCCTCTGAATTCTTTCTAGGGATTCTATATCCATTATGTAATATAGTGACCAGAATTGAACTGTGTAATCCAAGTGAGGTCTCACAAGCGCAAGATATAGTTTCAGGATGACCTGTCTAGTTTTGTAACTAACACTCCTTTGTATGAACCCAAATACTTAATTAGCTTTGTTTCGAGCAAATACACATTGTTTACTTGGCTTCAGATTCCAACTTATCATTACTCCTAAATCTTTATCACATTCGAATTTCTCTATAACATCGTTGTTCATCTGATACCTGGTTTCTCTGTTTACATCTCCTAGACTAAATACTTTACATTTGTCCACATTGAAATTCATCTGCCATTTTTCAGACCATTCGAAAAATTTGCTTAGATCTTCCTGTTTAGGAGGGAGGTAGGAAGGAACTGGTTCACAAATCGGGTGGTGGACGAGGGGAATAAGCTTAGCAACTTTGTAGTAAGTGCTGGAACGCTGGAAAGTTTTAAAATGAGGCTAGATAGATTCATGGATGATAGAGAGTGGTAGTAACTCTCGACAGGAGCTACCATGCACAGGCCAACCGGCCTATTGCAGACTCCTTATGTTCTTATGTAATTTTGCGGAGTCCTCGTCAGATTTAATTACACGCCCTATTTTAGTGTCATCAGCAAATTTACTTATGCTGCTGTCTATGCTGATATCCATGTCGTTTATGTATATAATAAATAATAATGGTCCAAGTATTGAGCCTTGTGGTACTCTACTAGTGACGTTACTCCAATTGAATTTAGTGCCGTTAATGCTCACGCGCTGTTTTCTGTCCTGTAACCACACACAAATCCATTTTAGAATATATCCTCCAATGCCAGGAGCCTCCACTTTTCTTATTAGTCTTTCATGGGGGACTCTGTCGAAGGCTTTGCAAAAGTCGAGATATACCACATCATGGTCGTGCCCCTCGTCCACTGATTGGAAAACAGCTGAAAAGAATGTTAATAGACTAGTTAAACATGAACGCCCGCTTGTGAAGCCATGTTGGGAATCATTGATCAACTTGTGTTTCTTTAGGTGATATCGAATAGAGTCTGAAATTATTGCTTCCAGTAATTTGTCTGCAATTGATGTTACGCTGATTGGACGATAGTTAGAGGAAAGTGATCTATATCCTTTTCTGAAAATCGTTATTACATTCGCTATCCTCCAGGATTCTGGTAATACACCTGTTTTTAAGGACATGTTAAACAAGTTTGCTAAGGGCATACTAAGCTCTTCCTTACATTCCTTTTCTGGAAAATGTCTCATTGGGACCAGGTGACTTATTAGGCTTTACAGTAACTTGTCTATTTGCTTACTAACGTCGTTACCAATCACTACTATCTCGCTTCATCTATTTTCTTCACTATCTCTGTATATAGACGGTGCCTCAGGTATTATGTTCAAATTTTCGGTGGTGAATACTGTTGAAAAATATTTACTCAGATATTTGCTCATTTCTCCATCGTTATCAGTTAGCTCGCCGGTATCTGACTGGATTGGTCCACTCTTTTCTCGTGTTTTAGTTTGATACATTTGAAAGAATCCCTTGGGGTTTGACTTCGCCTCCCTTGCTACCTTCAGTTCATTATTCCTCTTTGCTTTTCTTATCTCGGTCTTAACCCTACTGGCCAATACCTTATAATAATCTTGGAGGTAAACTCCACCACGATTTATTCTTTTACCTATAGCCTTCCTTTGTCCAGTAATATATTTTAAGTAATTGTTTATCCATTTAGGGTCATTGTTGTTTGATCTGAGTTTTCCGTATGGTTTGTTCTGTCTTTGTGCATTAAGTAACTGATTAGTTAAATTGTTGTGGAACTCGTCAACCTCAGATCTCGTGATCAGGTCATCCTCAACCGTCATATTTTGTGAGGAAATCGTTGTCAGGTCTCCAGGTAAAGTGAGGTCGCCCTCTGTGGGTACATTGTGTGAGGTCACCTCACGTGAGGTCATGTAATCCATCCCTAAGCGTGATACCCCTTTCTCTCAGCTACCTTTTCAACCTATCAAAGTTTACCCTTCTGAAATCAGGGACTTAAATGGAATTTTCCTTGCATCTGCCATTAAATTCTAATTGAAATCTTATTTCTTTGTGAACACTGTTTGCTAGTTTGTTCCCTACCTCGACATTGCTAATGAGGTTTTCTCTGTTTGACAGAACTAAATTGAGTATATTATTACCCCGGGTGGGTTCGGTTATATGTTGGCTTAGGAAACAGTCCTGGATTGTTTCAAGAAAATCCTCTGATTCTGTAAGGTCGATCCAATCTATTTGGCTAAAGTTAAAGTCACCTACTATACAGACTTTGCTATGTCTGGATGCCCTGTGCATTTCATCCCAAATAAGTTTTTCATTAACTCTATCAAATTTAAGAGGTCTATATATTACTCCTGCAATTAATTTTTCTCTACCATCGATTAATTCTATCCAAATTGTTCTTGTATTCAGTACAGTTTTTATTTCCTTATTTATTTCACACTTCAGATTATCCCTGACATCGAATGTTACTCCGCCTCCTTTCCTAATCTGCCTATCGGTATGGAATAATTTGTAACCTGCAATTTGGTATTCGACCCGTAACTCACGTGAGTCTAAGTTTATCCATGTTCGGTGAATGCTATTATATCGATTTTTTCGGTACATTCCAACGCTTTGATTTCATCCATTTTGTTTCTCATACATCTACTGTTTGCGTAGTAGACATTAAAGTTAGTAGTGTCCTGAGTCCTCTCTTTGACGCATTTAGGTTTTAACTCCCTGCCTAATTTAGTTTTGTTATCATTCCTAGCACTATTTCCCTGTAACCTTTCACTTTGTTTACCCGCTCCCACTGCACTCTCCTCCACCTCTGTGTCCATATGTTCCCCTAGCAGTTTAAAGTCCTCAACATCTTTTGAAGTGTCAATGTCTACAGCCTTAACAACATCAACCTAGAGAAGTCGACTTGTGAAAGAGACTTGGGGGTACTTGTAAGCCCGGACCTACGACCTAGAAAACAGTGCGTTAATGTTCGAAATAAGGCAAACGGAGTATTAGGTTTTATATCTAGAAGTGTAAGTAATAAGAGTGCAGAGGTCTTATTGCAACTATATCTTGCGCTAGTCAGGCCGCACCTCGATTGTGCTGTTCAGTTCTGGTGCCCTTATTATAGAATGGATATCAATTCACTGGAGTCAGTCGGTGCAGTGAAGAATGACGAAAATGATTCCGGGACTTAGAAACCTTTCATATCAATATAATTAAAGAAACTAAACTAGCATTCCCTGGAAAGACGAAGAGTGCGGGGAGATATGATAGAAGTATTTAAGTGGGTGAAAGGAATCAATAAAGGAGACATAGATAAAGTTCTTATAATATCCGAGCAGCATAGGACTCGTAGCAACGGATTTAAGTTGGATAAGTTTAGGTTTAGGAGGGAGATAGGAAGTAACTGGTTCACAAATAGGGTGGTGGACGAGTGGAACAAGCTTAGCAACTTTGTAGTAAGTGCTGGAACGCTGAAAAGTTTTAAAGGGAAGCTAGATAGATTCATGGACGATAGAGAGTGGTAGTAACTCTCGACAGGAGCTGCCATGCACAGGCCAACCGGCCTATTGCAGATTCCTTATTTTCTTATGTTCTTAAGATTACCCACAGTTTATTTCACCTGAAGATTAGCTCCAGCTTATTTCACCTGAAGATTAACCCCAGCTTATTTCACCTGAAGATTAGCCCCAGCTTATTTCGCCTGGAGATTAACGTCCCTAACGAAAACTGAACTTCATGGCAGATTCATTGATAACATAACAACTTAAGAATGGAGAAAACTGCAGCGGGCCTTCTGACCAATTCTCTGCCTTCCCATTTACACTCAACCTCTATCACTCATCTATCCGTCCAGCATATATTTGAAGCTATCCAGCGTGTTCGAGTTAATGATGATGTTTGGTAACTTGTTCCACTCATCCACTACTCTATTTCCAAACTAATGTTTACCTATTTCGCGCCTAAATCTAAATTTGTCTAATCTAAAACCATTGTCACGAGTTCGCTCCTGGTTGGCTAGTTTGAGTACTTTTGTTATATCACCTTTGTTTAGCCCTGACTTCCATTTATACACCTCGATCATATCGCCCCGCACTCTACGTCTCTCGAGGGAGTGCAAATTAAGATGCTTTAATCTGTCTCTGTACTCAAGGTTCCTAATGCCATCCTTCTCTGTATGTTTTCTAGGGTTTCTATATCCATTCTGTAGTACGGTAACCAAAACTGAACTGCATAATCCAAGTGAGGTTTCACAAGCGCTAGATATAGTTTTTGGATAACCTTACAAGTAGCATTTCTTTGTATGAACGCAAGTACATTGTTAGCCTTGTTTCGAGCAAATGCGCATTGTTGTTCATCTGTTATCTGGCTTCTCTATTTACATCTCCTAGGCTAAATGTTTTACATTTTTCCACGTCAAATTTCATCTGCCATTCTTCAGACCGTGCTATTTATTTTCATATATATTCCTGTAGTTAGATTTAATTACACGCCCCATTTTATTGTTGTCAGCAAATTTACTTATGTTCTTGTCTACACCTAGATATATGTTGTTTATGAATATAATAAATAGTACAGGTCCACGCAATGAGCCTTGGGGTACTCCACTCGTTACCATAATCTGATCTATTATATATCAATAATGCCAAGGTCTATAGAAGAGGATATCAACCCGTACTCCCTCACCTACCTCTCACCCCTTATAAACAGAGCGTTTTATGTTTCTATATACTGTGTACTTTATCTCAGTTGGCTGCAGCGAAAACAAGTGTTCTCTGTCACATAATGCCCGCTAATTTGTAGTGTTTGTGAGCAATTCTTTGTTCAAACAAGGGGGGAATATAAACTTCCTCATATTTCCTTAAGGATGAAGAACTAAGATACAGTGGATTAACCTTTTGAAGAGAAAAGACAACAATAATACTGCTCATGCTCGGGTATGCTCGGTGGGCATCAGACCGTTGCCAGAGGCTGACAGTCTGCAGTCCATTGTAAAAAAGGGTTTGATAACTCTTGAATATGAATTTCATTATTTTGCATAAGTTTACAATAACACCAGAGATTCCGTAAATAATGTCAAAAGCAAATAAATCTCTGTGCCCTGGTAGTGTTGTGTAATGAATTGGAAATTCTGTCAGCCTCTGGCAATGAGTTTTCAGGGCACTCTCATTCTCTCTTTCCCCTACGCCCTCTCCTCCTCATAGAATCTAGTCTTATTAAACATACCGAAGCATTCAACATGAATTTGAGTAACGGCATGTACAAGCTGGACAATTTTGTAATTAAGAAGATTTGTGATCAGGTGAGAAGGCCAGGTCACTTGACCATCTGACCTGACCACCAACCGTTGTGTGCTATTTAAAGATTAGTAGGGTCATTACCTAATACCTGACCATTGTGGACCTGGTCTCACCCTCCTCTGTATATATACACCTTGATTTGTATTACTCTCTCTAGTCTGTACTCACCCCTGAAGATGTGAATTACACGAAAGCGCTTGGGAACTTCGTGTTTTCTTCTTTCCTTGTGGTTATCAGCATATACCTAGATCACGCGCACCTACAGTGATTTATATATATATATATATATATATATATATATATATATATATATATATATATATATATATATATATATATATATATATATATATATATATATATATATATGTGTGTGTGTGTGTGTATAATAATAATAATAATTAACGGTTTATTGAAAGAGCTTGGCAGCCAGAAGGCTGAAAATATACAGTTACATATTTGGGGAATGGGTTTCGAATTACTAATAATATACAAGAAACATAAGTGATATAAATAAGATATATAAGAACTAGATAGGGAAAAGCTCAAACTACAGTGCATTTCAACATAGTGACAGTGCAAGGAGTAGTGTTTACTGGGAGTGAATACACTGGTCTATTACAAGTTATTGATAATTTTTACAATGGTTGGGACTGGGCTGTTCTCATAGCGATCAGTTCGTGCACGTATGGGCTGGATGCGATTGTGGTGTCGAACAGCAATTCTCGGGCTAGGGATCTCAGGTGGTAGTAGCAGCCGGTGTCGAGGATGGTGTAGAAGCTTCTTACCAAATTTGCAGATGAGGTCGTGGTGATGGTCAGTGAGAGTCGAAAGGGTCAGTGTGTTGAGCACTTCTTGATATGTGGAGTAGGAAGGGGAGAGAATAATCTTGCATGCCCTCTAGGTGTTTACGTTGTGTGGCATTTAGGGAGGAAGACCAGGTGGGGGAGGCATAGGTGAGCTTGGGAAGTATGAATGTTGTGTAAACACTGAGGAGCTCGGGTGCAGGAACTCCGAGGGACTTGAGTCGGCGGAGGAGGTGGAGACGGAACTGGAGGATTTGACAACTTCACTGACGTGTGGTTTCCAATTTAGTTTGTTGTCTATGGTGACGCCGAGGAGCTTCGTGGAATCTACAACCTGGATTGTGTTCGGACCTAGAGTAATGGAAGGAGGTGGGACAATGTCGGAGGAGAGGTTGATATGCATAACCATGGTCTTAGTATGGTTGATGGTGACATGGTTGTTGGTGGCCCAGTTTTGGAGACTTCAATAAATCCTGAAGGGCGGTATAGTTGGGAGCAGAATTGTTGACACTGATCCCAATGGTGGAGTCGTCGACATATTTCCAGCGAGCAGGGGTTTCTCTTAGGGCATCATTGATGAGCATAAGGAAGCAGAGTGGTCCCATCTTGGTGCCTTGGGGGACGCCACAGGTGAGTGACTGAAAGGTGGAGACAGCCCCTCGGAAGCGTACAGCTTGGCGTCGGTCACTGAGGAAGTCTGTAAGCCATGGTATAAGACTTCTTCGAAGCCCGAGGTCAATAGCTTTGTTGATGATTATATTGTGGTCGACTAGGTCGAATGCTTTAGTGAAATAAATGAAGGCGACAGCTACAGACGTTTTTCGTTTCTCGAGATGGCGGTATATGTAATCGAGAAAGCTGACAAGACAGTGAGTGGTGGAGGAAGTTTTCATGTTGCCAAATTGCTGAGGGTCTACGACTCCTGCAAAATCAGCATAAGCCCAGTCAAACACAAAACTTTCACAGATTAGGCTGGGTATTGGGGTGATTGCAATAGGTCGTAGCTGATTTAAGGATTGTCGGCTGGTTGACTTGGGCACTGGTGATACATAAGAGGTCTTCCAGTCAGCTGGGCATCTGGCTTGACTGAGAGAAGCATTGATGATAGAGCATAGGGGTTTAGCAAGCTCCGGGGAGAACTCCTTGAAGAGTTTCATTGGTAAGTCAATGGGGGTGGTAGAGCGTTTTAATTTTAGTTTGTCCAGGCGTTTTGCTACTTGAAATTCTTCTACTAAGTCAGTGGGAACGGGGGCTGGTAGGTAAGCAGGGAGAGTGGTTGTGTCAAGCCGCGGGAGCGTCTGGCATATAGTAGCGAAATGGTTATTTGTTTGCTCAGCTGCGTCAACATTAGTGAGATGGCTAAGGAAGGGAGGGGGTGTGTCTTATTGTTTAGTCCACAGAGTTCTTTAAGCTTTCCATACCATTGACTGATGTTGGTCTGCTCCAGGTGTTGTAATTTGGTTGGGTAGTGGGACTTCTTTGCAGTGCGTATTTCGCGGATGACTCGGTTGCGAAGGGACCTGTAGCGGATGTGGTCATTGAGATGAAAGGCTCTGTCTCTCTGTTGCATAAGTCTTTTGATCCGAGGTGTGATCCAGGGCAAGTCAGCTGGGTGAGATCTGACGGACTTCTCGGGGAAGAAGTGGTGGTGAGCTTCCGTGGTGGTGTTGGTATAATTTATCCATTTGGTTTCCACGTCATCCACGCTAAGTACTTCAGTCCAGGGATGGCGAACTATCCACTGCCCGAAGAGGCGCACTGCAGAGTCAGTAATCGGCCTGTAGGTCTTGATGTAGGGTCTCTGTACTTGAGTGGGAGTGGCAGTTGGGGATCAGAGCACTGATAAGTGTGTGCTACACCCGATAGGAGGCATTGGTTGAGGTGGTTGGTACTGGTCCACTAAGTCAGTTAAGATAAGGTCAAGGGTATTTTGACCGTGTGTGGGGAAGGTCACAACTTGTGATAGTGATAGCTGGTCCTGGATATCAGTGGTGTCAATTTCATTATAATCCCCACATAATACTAACTTGGCACATGGGTACCTAACTCTGAGGTGGTCTGAGGTGATAATGAGATGATTGATAAGAGTGTGTCTGGTGGGTGAGCGAGGCGGATGGTATGCCACACAGATTATGATGGAAGCAGTGTGGCGCGGGTGGGCTGGTGGCACAACACATTCCCATAAAGCTTCCACATCTGCTGGGACTTGAACATCCAGGCGTGACGGGCGTAGGTCACCTTGACAGAAGAGGGCAACGCCCCCTCCGCGTCTATGTGAACGAAGGTGATGAAAGAGTTGATATCCCTCAATATGACACGTTTCAGGCACAATTTGCCAAGCCTCACATATGGCAACGACGCTCGCGGCGGCTGACTTGACTGTAGTTGCCAGCTCGTCAAACTTGTTAGCTAGGGAAGTGACGTTGGATAGCAGTAGAGACGGGAGATCGTACCATATCCGTGGAACTTCAGTGTGGTGGTATGGTCTGTCAGGGGTGGGTTTCTACGGTTTCCTAGTGGAGGTTACGGTTCTAATGGGCTTATGTGTATGACGGCCTTGTCTACGGCTCCGCGCGTGGAATATGTTCAGTGACTTGAGTCGCGCGATAACACTGCCATGAGGATAACCGTTCCCACGCTTTTAGATGGTACAGAGTGCGTCGGGAGTAAGTGATTGGTGGCCATCTATTGATATCTGTTGTGGGCGGACGGAAGTGTTTGTCACTGACGGCACTTTGAGGGCCACTGACACTGGCAGACATCTGTTAATATTTATCAGTCGTAAAGACCGTGGGTCTTTGTCCCTGGTGCTTGGGGTCGCCGACTCAGTTTTCACGATATATGTAAACACCGCGGTGGTCCTTGTCACTGGCACTTTAAAGGTGACCGATAAAGTGCCCACTGTCTGACTTTTCCTTGGGGTGCACTATCGGAGCACTGTATGATAATCACTTATTGCACTGATGACTTGAATGTTTTGCTGAGAAAGTCCCGGTCAGGTTAGGTATATATATGTGGATGGTGGCGGCGGTGTAAGTGTTGGTGGTGACGGTGGTGGTTTGGGTCGTTGCCAGGATCTTGTGTTTAGTGGATCACCACTACGCCAGCTCAGTCACACATGCCTTCGCTCTCAACTTCAAGGCTAACCTCTTCCAAGGTGAGGTCTAGTTTCCTGTTGTTAGAAGCTGGTCTTCGTTATTAAAAATTCAGGTTCTCTCGACAATAATGTATGTTGTTTTTACAAATTTGTTATCTGTTGTTAGAAATTGGTGTTGTGATGCTAGAAATTGTCAGATTTTTCTGATACTTTAAGTCTTACTCAATCTTAAAAGTTCAGGTTATTTTCGTTAGACAAATGTGACCTCTTATCTCTAAAAATTTTTGTTATTTTGTTGTAAGTTGGCATTGTCCTTCGAGATTAGAGCATTAATATGAGATATTGTTGTTTTCATTCCTTGTGGTCGTATTGCAGGAAATTTTTATTCAAATTATTAAAAATACATGTGAGCAATAGGGGTTGGGTGTAAATGGGACTGCCCAGTATGGGCAAATAGGCCCGTTGCAGTTTCCTCCATTCTTATGTTCTTATGTTCTCACACCTGCAGGCAAAGGCAGCACCTGCTATCACCTGCCCTAACTACCACTGCCCCGATAATCAGTGGTGGTAAAAGTTGTCATGTGAGGCCAATTCTCGTATCACCTCATGTCAACGTCATCAATATACTGAACACAACAGCGAGGAAAGGATCTCTTGTAGGTAGCTCCACTCATTTAATTCCATAGTTAAAAATGAAATGTATTGTATTTCTTTAAGCCTTTCCTTCTCTGGTACTGCACATACAGGCTATATTCTGTATCACCCACTGCACTGATTGGTGTGCTTAACTGCTGATATGCAAGATTAGACGCTCGACTAGTATTATCCTCTATGCCAGATGAATATAATTTGGCTCGGATATCCTTATGAAAAGTTATTTATGCACTTGATTGAAAAACTTTTCATTTATTGAATTTGTTTAAAATAATGTAATTTAATCAGACCCCCAAGTGTTTCTTCATTCTCTCAAGAACCTCTTGTATTTCTTTTTTGCAGCTCTTGCATTCTTTCAAAGGAAATTCGTATAGGGTTTTTTTTTCTGCCAGCTGCAGACATGATTCCGAGGTCAAAGTAGTGCAGCACCAGCACTGCTTGCTCATAAGAATTGGTCAGCCACTCACACAATACTGTTAATATAACATGTATACAGTATTCTGGTTGGGCTAGTGGGCACATGCCAAAGATGCCAACTAGTTATTTTAACTAATGAAAAGGCATTTGTAAAGTTTATAGTAACCACTTAAATACACCTACAGTAATTTAGTGAAGTAATAATGCAGACTAAGTACAAAAATAACTTCATGAGAGTCATAAATGAACAAAAAATGACAAAAAAAGTTAATATACCAAGCTAATATTCCTCATCGCGTGATAAGGCTCTGGGACAGGTCCAATATAAGTCATATCTCAGAACAAACCCTGAACTTCTCCTATGAAGTAACTATATGAAATGAAATAACTAGACAGAACTAATGGACAAAATGAATGAAGTAAGAAATTAAAAGAAAAACAGGTTGAAGAGTTTATAAGTTAACAGCCGGGGTAAATTAATAAGAAATCCGTCCCTTTATAAATGGAGTCAGTGGAATAGGCCTCCTTTATAAACGTGTATTGACCTTGTCTGTATCTGTTTGTTATTATAGATTTTTAGATGATAAATAGTGATAGAAAGAACAACACAAAATAGTGTAAAATATATTTACATTTTTTTAGAATTTTTTTTTAAATATATTTTTTTATAATGATTTTTTCTCTTATTATTATCGATTAAAATCACCCGGCCTCCAAGTGCCTCTCTACGCCTCTAAGTGCCTCTCCACGCCTCTAAGTGCCTCTCCACGCCTCTAAGTGCCTCTCCACACCTCTAAGTGCCTCTCCAGGAGGAAGAAGACCGAACCTAACGTGGACTTTAACTGAGTGTTTTTTATTAGGGAGATTTTGTCCAGGGATTTTGTCTAGGGCTGAATTTCGTCTGATCCCGGTAAAAAGAAAATCTTGGTTCGTGGGATTACTTTTAGACCAAAACCTCTTCAAGAATAAAATTACCAGGTATTCCTCTTCCCCCTCCTCCTGAAAGATGGCGGATGAAATTTAATGTGGACAAATGTAAATTACTTAGCCTAGGAAATGTAAACAGAGAAACCAGATACCAGATGAACAACGTTGTTATAGAGAAATCCGACTGTGAGAAAGATTTAGGAGTTTTGATAAGTGGGAATTTTAAACCAAGTCAACAATGTGTATTTGCTCGAAACAAGGTTAATAAAGTACTTGGGTTCATATAAAGGAGTGTTAGTTACAAGACTAGCAAAGTTAACCTAAAACTATATCTTGGGCTTGTGAGACCTCACTTAGATTACGCAGTTCAGTTCTGGTCACCGTACTACAGAATGGATATAGAATCTCTAGAAAGCATTCAGAGGAGAATGACAAGACTAATCCCAAGCATTAGGAACCTTGAGTACAGAGACAGGTTAAAGCATCTTAATTTGCACTCCCTCGAGAAACGTAGAGTGAGGGGCGTTATGATCGAGGTTTATAAATGGAAGTCAGGGCTAAACAAAGGGGACATTACAAAGGTACTCAAACTATCCAACCCGGAGTGAACTCGTAACAACGGTTTTAAATTAGACAAATTTAGATTTAGGCGCGAAATAGGTAAACACTGGTTTGAAAATAGAGTAGTGGATGAATGGAACAAGTTACCAACATCATCATTAACTCAAACACGCTGGATAGCTTCAAATATAGGCTGGATGGATATATGAGCGATAAGGCTTGGGTGTAAACGGGACTGTCTAGTATTGGTTTCTCCATTCTTATATTCTTATGTTGTTATCATCACTACTACTAATGGTGATACTATTACCCACACTGTATATCTTGGTCCTAACATAACAAAGACTTTTATCATGTCATGCATTCTTTCTTCTCACCACAGGATGTTTTGAGTGTTGTAACTTAATTTTATGACGTATTTCACGTATACATTGAACCTTCAGTCTTTTTTTAGGTGTGTGGGTGCGTGGGGAAACTCTTTAAACAGTCGTATATAAAATGTATCTGATATGGTAGGATTATTTTGTTTCATCAGGTAGTTCGTGTCTAATGTAAAACTGTGGCCACCACATAAAATTAGCGCTCGTATAAACAGCCGAAAGATGCCAATATCAATGCGAGATCTCGTTAACTATTCATATACTGTATTATAAAAGCTCTTGTCGGGTTTATTACCTTCCACAGAACAATGCCACGTTAATGAAAAAAAATCCCCAGTGTTTTCTGTATGATGAGTGGCAGCAAAATTGAAGAGGACAGAGACACGACTACACAGACAGACAAAGAACAAAACTAAGGTCACCCTCTACCTGCGATGAAAACAGCAAGAGTCTAATAAAAAAACATCTAGCATCTCTCTATATATTTAAGAACGAGAAGACAAAAACAGATGGAGCTCCTCAGCATCTGTCTAAGTGAAGGGTGAGTCAAATTAATTGGTATAAAGTAAGAAAGTTATGACTAGTCTTACAGTGTGCCTTCAGCCTTTCACCAATTATAGCAGGGAAATTTCGGGGTCCGTGATCCATGTAAAATTTGCTGGAGAACTACGCGTGTCATGGGTTGCGTTAGGCTTACCCACACAACCAACTCCAAAGTTTGTTTACTAGAGATAAGGCACCTGGCGAGCCATAACTGCTACACATATTTTCCATTAGTGGCATGATAATCTTCCATAGGGGGAGGCCAGTGAGACAGTGTTGTACTGTTCAGCGCCTCACGCCCCAAAAACCTCATTTTAGTAGTATCCCCTAGGGCCTAGGCCATGGGTTAGTTAAGACGTCGTCCCCATCCTCTTCCTCCTGAGGGGACTGGGACACCACACAGAGTCCTCCACCGCCACCCTGTCCTGTGGACCGTCGTTGACACGAGATTAAGCGTGTTAACCTCGGTTTGTTATCCCGTGGAAATATCGCGTGTGGATGCCTGGTTGCAACAAAAGCAATCCAGGCTGGCCTACCAAACCTACAGTAAATGGTTAATCAATTCACGCTTACAGAGTTCTCCTGCACGACACCCGTCTACAGTGACCGTGATCGACACAGACTAAGTGTGTTAACCTAGGTTTGTTATCCCCGTGGAAATATCACGTGTGGAAGCCTGGTTGCGACAAACGCAATCCAGGCTGGTCTATTGCGCCTAAGTGGTTAATCCAAGTCACGCTTACCAGTTCTCCTTGCTGCAACAACCGTCTACAGTGACTGTCAGTGACGCGAGACTATGTGTGGTAACCCAAGAGTGCTTTTTTGTTATTCCCCGTGAAAGAAGTTCTTGTGCGGAAGCCTGGTTGCAATAAGTGCAATCCAGGCTGGCAGTAAATGTATCATTTGAATAATTAAGGCTCTGTTAAGTCATACCCATAGTAGAATAATCACATGTGTCCCCAAGTTGAAATTTCCCTCTTTTAGAAGATTAATTTTATTACAACGAGAACGTGAGTGACTCGTATATCTATGCAAATTGTAAATCATTGTATAGACGCTTGACAAATAAATATAAGTGCAATTATCTGCCCGTATCTGTGATCCTATCTTATTATTACTAAAGGCAATGACTGATTGGTTTTGACAAAGTATAACCAATAACTGAGATAGATGTTGAAAATTAATGGAACTTATTAAATCATCATTTATCAAGTATAAATCATGGAATGTCGGGTGGTGGAGTGAATTTCTACGTAGATACACCATAATCTCCTGTAAGTAACCAGTGTGAAGGTATCGAACTCTACGATCCCCAAACCATAAAAACGCGTGTGGCGAATATTTCGAGCCGCCACAGGACATCAACAAAAACTTTGCTCTTTACACTGCCCTGCCCAGTCGAATCCATTGCCTCGTCGTTTGTGGATCTTCTAAACTGAACTCTCTCAGTAGTCAGTTGTATACGCTTTCTCTCCCTTCTTGCCAGTCATGATCGTGTTCACAAATGGTTTCTCTGCTTTCCCAGCCACATAGCACAATGATACACGCATACAGGCATACATCACTGGCACTTCGGCGTCCATCTTGATTGGATTGAACAGCGTTGCCTCGGCTAGAGTCATAACGAATCTTTCTATTACAGTATACCGACATGAAAATTCCGATAATGAGTTGCTTGATAAAAGTTGTCGGAAATAACTCTTGTGTGATAAAGCCTTCACACAACTTAGCTCAATTGCCTGATAAAAGTTGCTGGAAATTTTACTCATACAAATTACCTCAGCACTCTTGAGTATGTACAGATTAACTCACTTCCAACACCTCAACGTAATAAAGACACTAACAACACTTCAATGTAAACTCGTTCTTAATCTGGTAACTTTCCTGACAGTATAGACAATAGAGGGAAGGTGCCAGCGCCCTGAGGTACTGTGCTGGGAAAGTGGGTCATCTTGCCTCAGCAGGAGAGTCATGGCCACTTACTGATAGAGGCGAGTGTTTCAAGTGTCTGTTGATTGTTGTACTTGTTGATGAAGTTAATCATTTGTTGTTTTATTGTTCTTTTGGTTGATTTGTAGAATGTCAGGGTTATTAAGCACCGCTTATTAAGTCTTAGTTTTAGGTGCTTCAACTACCAGGGTTATTGAACACATAAACACACACACTCATTCTACTACAACTACTTTGCTTTCATTCAGAATCGAGTATGACGATCATCCAGCTATGATACAATAATATGAATTATTAAGGATGTCACCTTCGTTGGTACACACACACACACATACATACATACATACATACATACATACATACATACATGTAAGATCCCATCACAGGATTGTTATCTTATTTTAGCCTTTAACTTAAAATATCTAAGAATAGGCTCTCTTAAATTAAAACCATATGAATACATCATGTGACCGTTAGTTATACCTCGCGACCGTTAGTCATACCTCGCGACCGTTAGTCATACCTCGCGACCGTTAGTCATACCTCGTAACCGTTAGTCATACCTCGTAACCGTTAGTCATACCTCGCGACCGTTAGTCATACCTCGCGACCGTTAGTCATACCTCGCGACCGTTAGTCATACCTCGCGACCGTTAGTCATACCTCGCGACCGTTAGTCATACCTCGCGACCGTTAGTCATACCTTGCGACCGTTAGTCATACCTCGCGACCGTTAGTCATACCTCGCGACCGTTAGTCATACCTCGCGACCGTTAGTCATACCTCGCGACCGTTAGTCATACTTTCTCCACTCTGTGTCGCGGGTTTTAGCTAGTTCTTAATAGGCTATGGTGTAGAGGCATCTTTAACACGCTCTCAACCTAAGTCCCTCATCACGGGAGTCTCGGTATATGATGTAAGTTTTTATATTCTGTTAAAATACAACCATAGACTATACTTCACCCTGTTCGTTACCCAGAGTGAGGTCAATCTGGGCTAATAATGAACTTCAATGACGAGTGATTATAAGACAAATGTCACGCACAGCCGCTCGACCTAGTAAACTTATTGAATTATTCCACGACAAAGATCCACTATTACACAAACACACACACACGTCTCAGTATCTTAGTAAAAAAAAAAAGTCAAATATTTATTGGGGGGAGAAAGTTATATGTTAAGGTGTTTCAAGTTTCATCGTCGTTTTTTTTAGCACTGTTCACTGTCTTAGGAAAGGATCATAGTCACTGCCAGTTGGCTTTTTTTTACTTCATTTTTTAGTTTTGAGTCGTAGTGATAAATCCAATTGGTATCTCCTGTCACCTGAGGGAGGGGGGGGTTGGCTGAATCGATCATTTAGTTTCGAGAAGTTTTTATTCATTTATTCGTCATGTGGAAACCTTACTCACCCCCAGTGTTTATAGATGATGATGATGATGATTACACACTCATTACCGCCACCACTATCATCACCCTCATTATAACCACCACTACCACCATCCTCACCACAGTCACCACTACCACCACTACCACCAACACCACCACCACCACCCCACTACCGGAACCACCACCACTACTACTACTACCACTATTATGTAATGATGGTTTATCAGACCACAGCTTACAGCTCCGAGAAAATCCAAACCTGACCCGACATTAGGGAGGTCAAATGCAAGGGGACCCCTCGCCTCCACCCGATCAGCTCAACCCGGGGTCATGACCTTGCAAATCAAGGAACTACAAATCAGCCAGCACCTCTGTCACACGACCCCAACAACTAGGTCAAGAGGCACCCAGTCAGCATTAGTGGTCATCTGCCGGCTCTCTTCCAATATATAGGACGTCGTAGCCCTCCCTCAAGGGCCAGCAACTACATCCCCAGTCCCGCTCACAGGAGGAAGTCCACCACAGCTAGAGGTGTCAGCCGGGCCCATCGACAGAGGACAGAGTCACGCAAGAGTTACTTACGTGGGAAGTGTATTCATTTCATGTTAATGTCCGAGAATCAGTGTCTAGTAACGTAAATATAATGTCCTAGTAACTTCAATAGAAGGTGTTATTAATGTGTCCATGCCATTGTCGTAATTTATAAATAGTTGTAACGAAGTGGTATTTACAAGTTGTCCCGTAATTTAATATAATGGAAAGTAATTAACCGGCCACGTTACCAAACTTCCTCTCTCTACAGTCCTACTACTATGAATATTCTACCTATAAGTAATCATTCTCTTGTGCCTTTGTCTCATTACAACTACTACTACTACTACCACTACTACTACTACTACCACCACTACTACTACTACCACCACTACTACCACAGCTACTACCACCGCTGCTAACACAACTACCACTATCTCACCACCACCACCATTACCACCAGTCTAAGGTTGCCAACTCATGTCCAAAAGTCACTATGAGGATCGTCAAAAGTCACTACACAATAGTCGCAATATTTCTCTGTTTCTAAATATATATAAGAACATAAGAAAATAAGGAGTCTGCAATAGGCCGGTTGGCCTGTGCATGGCAGCTCCTGTCGAGAGTTACCACCACTCTCTATCATCCATGAATCTATCTAGCCTCCTTTTGAACTTTCCAGAGTTCCCGCACTTACTACAAAGTTGCTAAGTTTGTTCCACTCGTCCACCACCCTATTTGTGAACCAGTTTCTTCCTGTCTCCCTCCTAAACCTAAACTTATCCAACTTGAATCCGTTGCTCCGAGTCCTATCCTGCTCGGATATTATAAGAACTTTATCTATATCCCCTTTATTGATTCCTTTCACCCACTTAAATACTTCTATCATATCTCCCCGCACTCTTCGTCTTTCTAGGGAATGCAAGTTAAGTTTCTTTAACCTATCCTGATATGGAAGGTTTCTAAGTCCCGGAATCATTTTTGTCATTCTTCGCTGCACCGACTCTAGTGAATTTATATCCATTCTATGATAGGGGCACCAGAACTGAACCGCATAATCGAGGTGCGGCCTGACTAGCGCAAGATATAGTTGCAATAAGACCTCTGCACTCTTATTACATACACTTCTAGATATAAAACCCAATACTCTGTTTGCCTTATTTCGAACATTAACGCACTGTTTTCTAGGTCGTAGGTCCGGGCTTACAAGTACCCCTAGGTCTCTTTCACAAGTCGACTTCTCTAGGTTGATGTTGTTAAGGCTGTATACATTATAAGTATTTGTTCTTCCAATATTAAGTACGCTGCACTTACTGGTGTTGAATTTCATTTGCCATTTTTCAGACCACCCCTGTAGTTTATTTAGATCCTCCTGTAATGCATTTGCATCCTGCCCTGAATTAATTTGCCGCCCTATTTTGGTGTCATCCGCAAACTTGCTTATGACATTTAAAAAAAACTAGTGAAATTAAAGTATTGCGTCGGTACTGACCTTCTGATTTTATAGGATAAAATCGTCATAAACGTTCACTTTCACAAATGTCAGAGATGATCAATGTTCAACGATGTAAAAGTATTACCCGGTTTTCACCTGTACTAGACGAAGACTAACAACTGACTGCAGTCAACCACCCTGGCGCCCATCCTGACCGCCCAGCCCCAGCGGCCAAGGTTGTCTCTCAAGTGACCATCACACACATTATTCGTGATTCAAACAGGCATTTTACTGCGGTCTGTACTTTATATGAACAGAACAGCCAAAACTCACGGTATATAGCCGAGACCTTATGTTCGGTTCAGGTCACCGTACTACAGAATGGATATCGAATCCCTAGAAAGCATACAGAGGAGGATGACAAGACTAATCCCGAGCATTAGGAGCCTTGAGTACAGAGACAGGTTAAAGCATTTTAATTTGCACTCCCTCGAGAGACGTAGAGTGAGGGGCGATATGATCGAGGTTTACAAATGGAAGTCAGGGTTAAACAAAGGTGATATAACAAAGGTACTCAAACTATCCAACCAGGAGCGAACTCGTAGCATAATTAGACAAATCTAAATTTAGGCGCGAGATAGGTAAACATTGGTTTGGAAATAGAGTAGTGGTAGCCGTTTGGGCGGTCTATCCAGTGTTAGTACAGGAGAAAACCGGGGACTGGGAAACCTGTGGTGTTTGGTAGTGAGAGTCACACTGGATAACACCCTTTTCACGTGTGTCCGGGCGAGGCTCGAACCCTTGCCATATTGGTGAGAGTTATGCGCGTTCTTCTGTTCTCAAACATCTCATCTTCAGGTTAATATATATATCCCCCAAACAATCCGCTAAATGGTGACAAGATTCTTTAGAAATTCCGGTAATCGAGAAGGACGATAAAAAGTCGCAAACACGATTCGAAATCC
The DNA here is from genome assembly GCF_018991925.1 of Homarus americanus. NCBI lineage: Eukaryota > Metazoa > Arthropoda > Malacostraca > Decapoda > Nephropidae > Homarus > Homarus americanus. The sequence continues at coordinate 37,859 of NW_024724145.1, read as the reverse complement.
TCAAGAATTGGCATTCTTGCTCGAGCCAGGGCCAGGCCCAGGGATGGAGGGCGGGCACCCAAGTTGCCAATTACAAGGGTTGGCTGTGGTAGGATAGGCACGGTGGGGGTGAAGGGAGGCACAAAGACATTCACAATATTAAGGGACAAACATTTTAGTGTGAGTGTGATGACTTCTGCTTTGGTAGTTGCAGTGACGACGAGGAGGTCGGGAGGTTGATAGAGGTCGTCCTTCCTGACGATATATAGTCCATGTGCAAGTCCTTCATGGGTCATCGACGTGGTGAACGGGAGTGGGAGAGGCGTCCCTTGGTCCATCAAAGATCCCTGGTGAAGACAGCCTAGAGACAGGAGTAGTCATGTTAGTTTAACAAATTTATTGACAAAGCTTAGAGTACAGTTTGCCTATTGTGAATAATTCAGTCAGGTCTTGACACTGAGGGTGGTATCACTTCTCACTGCCACGCAGAACAGATGTTCGTACACAAAGAAATACATCATATCCATGAGCAGTATTTATAGGTCAGAGTCATGTGGGTGATATCACTGTTCGCTGCCATGCAAGACAGAGGTTCATACAAAAAGAAATGCATCATATTCACTAACAGTATATATATATATATATATATATATATATATATATATATATATATATATATATATATATATATATATATATATATATATATATATATATATATATATATATATATACAAGTAAATCACTGTAGGTGCGCGTGATCTAGGTATATGCTGATAACCACAAGGAAAGAAGAAAACACGAAGTTCCCAAGCGATTTCGTGTAATTCACATCTTCAGGGGTGAGTACAGAGTACAGTCTGTACTCACCCCTCACTTCTTATATATATATATATATATATATATATATATATATACAATCAACACCTCACCCTGCCAGGATTCGAACCCACGATCTTATGATTATGACCGGGGAACGTTACCTCTGGGCCACCAGGACACTAAAAGCAGTCCCAGACTCTGTTGTATTTCACACAAAGCCTGTTCAACGAGCTTATGGCGCCGTGAACCTCCAATGGGGACCACCCGTGCCGCTTAGGTGATCAGAGCAACGTTTTACCAAATCCGGCTTCGAAACACGAGGATCCATATATATTTCATTTCCCAATAAAGCACGCGGACTTCTACATACAATCAACACCTCACCCCACCAGGATTCGAACCCACGATCTTATGATTATGACCGGGGAACGTTACCTCCTGGCCACCAGGACTGCTTTTAGTGTCCTGGTGGCCCAGAGGTAACGTTCCCCTGTCCTTATGCTGGCCATATCGGTACCTCTCGTCACAAAATTTGTCATCTTTACTAATGCTACAACTGCCAGGTCTCTCTGCATTTCTCAGTTCTTCTAGATGATTCTGACTTGAATGTTTTTAAGTACAGTATTGGACAGGCCAAGGTCACGGTCAACATTTTCCTTCTTACATGCCTCATTGGCCAGTCTATCAGCACGGTCATGATACCTAATTCCAACATGGGACGGAATCCACACAAATTCAATACGAGAGTTGTTCTCATTGGCAGTTATCACACTTCTTTTGATATCACCGACAACTTTAGACAGAACCTGAAGGAGGGTGGACAGGTTGAGACCCGGAGTAGACAGACAGATTTCAGTTTTGGCCAACGAGGGAGCTAGTTTATTAGGCACCCCCTTGCATCCTGAATAAGACGAAATGCAAAAGTGTTTACAACGCCCAAAGGGAAGCAGACGGTGTTCATGGTTGCCTTCTTGCCCCATGCAATTTAGGGCGCAAGTGCTTGAAGGGCCGTGGGTTATATCGGCAAATTATAGTAACAGGATGAGTTTGTGGGGGAGAATTCCCGCTACAATACATCTGGTAATGGCAAGACGTGACAGCTTGGAGCCCCCACTTGTGTGTGAAGAGGTCCAGGAATACGTGTGGGTATTTTTTAGATAACCTAATGTAGAAATGGGAAGGTGTGTGTGTGTGTGATGAATGTTAGTGAATCATACGAACACTGTGCAATACGACACCTGCACAGAGAAACAGGAAGTGATTTTTCAGTTACACGCATCACAACACACCTGGCTTGTGTTCTCAATTCAGCAGTACCGTAATTCTGTCTCTAAGGCTTGTTTGCTTCTCTGTATGTGTTTGTCATACCAATTGTTCTCCTTTAAACACTCCTACAGGTATTCGAACGGGCTTTCTCCCACATGGTGTCATCCCACTTGGACGATTCCCCAAAAGACGATTCCCATTTGGACGATTATAGCTAAATATTGTCAATATATCACAGATTCTATTAGAAATACTGTTTTATTGTAGGAATGTATTATGAAATAGATTAAGATTAATGAATTATAGGAATAAAATATGAATTATATTAGGATTAACAAACGAAGGTTATTATTTTAATTGTTATTAATTTAATAACTGAATGTTATTTATTTGTATTTAAATATTTCCTGTTATACCTTAATTAGTATTCATGAAAAAATTGAGTTTTTGTAGATCCTGTCAGGAAATCTCCCTCGAAAGACGTAGAGGGGCGATATGATCGAGATGTATACTGTAAATGGAAGTCAGGGTTGAACAAAGGTGATATAACAAAGGTACTCAAACTGTCCAACCAAGAGCGAACTCGTAGAAATGGTTTTAAATTAGACAAATTTAAATTTAGGCGCGAGATAGGTAAACTGGTTTGGAAATAAGAGTAGTGGGTGAATGGAACAAGTTACCAAACATCATTAACTCGAATACGCTGGATAGCTTCAAACATGGATGGATATATAAGAACATAAGAAAATAAGGAGTCTGCAATAGGCCGGTTGGCCTGTGCATGGCAGCTCCTGTCTAGTTACTACCACTCTCTATCATCCATGAATCTATCTAGCCTCCTTTTGAAACTTTCCAGAGTTCCCGCACTTAATACAAAGTTGCTAAGCTTGTTCCACTCGTCCACCACCCTATTTGTGAACCAGTTTCTTCCTATCTCCCTCCTAAACCTAAACTTATCCAACTTGAATCCGTTGCTCCGAGTCCTATCCTGCTCGGATATTATAAGAACTTTATCTATATCCCCTTTATTGATCCCTTTCACCCACTTAAATACTTCTATCATATCTCCCCGCACTCTTCGTCTTTTCAGGGAATGCAAGTTAAGTTTCTTTAGCCTATCCTGATATGGAAGTTTCTAAGTCCCGGAATCATTTTTGTCATTCTTCGCTGCACCGACTCTAGTGAATTTATATCCATTCTATAATAGGGGCACCAGAACTGAACCGCATAATCGAGGTGTGGCCTGACTAGCGCAAGATATAGTTGCAATAAGACCTCTGCACTCTTATTACTTACACTTCTAGATATAAAACCCAATACTCTGTTTGCCTTATTTCGAACATTAACGCACTGTTTTCTAGGCCGTAGGTCCGAGCTTACAAGTACCCCAAAGTCTCTTTCACAAGTCGACTTCTCTAGGTTGATGTTGTTAAGGCTGTATACATTATAAGTATTTGTTCTTCCAATATTAAGTACGCTGCACTTGCTGGTGTTGAATCTCATTTGCCATTTTTCAGACCACCCCTGCAGTGTATTTAGATCCTCCTGTAATGCATTTGCATCCTGCCCTGAATTAATTTGCCGCCCCATTTTGGTGTCATCCGCAAACTTGCTTATGTCACTGCTGATCCCAGTATCTAGATCGTTTATGTACACATCACACTTCATCCTTGACCACCGACGGGTCAAGATGGGTCAAGATGCACCTGGCGCTGCTCTAGCAGCAGCCACGTCAACTATTATGATGGCCCATACCAACTCCTTCCACTAAACTCTCTTCCCCACCGGAATATCAACAAGTTCTCGCCAGAAATTACTATTTCATTTGGGAAAGGAATGGAACCAGTGTTGAATAGTGGTGAACAGTGCTTAAGTCAGTGAAAAACAACTCGGCAGTTACAGTTGTGTCTTACCCAAGCTAACCTTCACACAGTGAGGTGCCAGGTCCCATTATAGAATGGATATAAATTCACTAGAGACGGTGCAGCGAAGAATGACAAAAATGATTCTGGGACTTAGAAACCTTCCATATCAGGATAGGTTAAAGAAACTTAACTTGCATTCCCTAGAAAGACGAAAAGTGCGGGGAGATATGATAGAAGTATTTAAGTGGGTGAAAGGAATCAATAAAGGGGATATAGATAGAGTTCTTATAATATCCGAGCAGGATAGGACTCGGAGCAACGGATTCAAGTTGGATAAGTTTAGGTTTAGGAGGGAGATAGGAAGAAACTGGTTCACAAATAGGGTGGTGGACGAGTGGAACAAGCTTAGCAACTTTGTAGTAAGTGCAGGAACGCTGGAAAGCTTCAAAGGGAGGCTGGATAGATTCATGGATGATAGAGAGTGGTAGTAACTCTCGACAGGAGCTGCCATGCACAGGCCAACCGGCCTATTGCAGACTCCTTATTTTCTTATGTTCTTATGTACCCAGTGATAATTCCCCTGAGACTCCACGATAAGGAGGCCTGGGACCACGTGGTGTCCCATGATGCTACGACACCACGTAGTGAATGAGTTGCTTCAGCATCATGTGAGGTTCCTCATAACACCATCTGTGAGGGAATTACTACACCACTTGATGCCCCTCATAACACCATCTGTGAAAGAATTATTACACCACATCAGGCCCCTCATACACCATTTGTGAGGAAATTACTACACCACATCAGGCCCCTCATAACACCATCTATGAGGGAATTACAACATCATCAGGCTCCTCATACACCATCTGTGAGGGAATTACTACACCACGTCAAGCCCCTCATAACACCACCTGTGAGGGAACTACTACCCCACGTGATGCCCCTCATAACACCATCTGTGAGGGAGTTACTACACTACGTGTCTGCTGTTCAACACCTCAGCTCTCATGATCTACGTGACCTCCGCTGTAAACATTAATCTGTATGTTCACTGTATGTTCCTTCACCTTTCTCTAATGAAGGCTTTTGTTACACCACCAATGTATGTAATAAGTCATTTTTGTCCAATGTATATTTTCAGCCTTCGGGCTACAGAACCTTTTCCATAAACCGTTTATTATTATTATTATTATTATTATTATTACACACACAGAGATTAAGGTTCATATCACATTGGGAAACTCGACCACGCTGCCGCAAACTGACTGTGTCTCTGTGTTTTAGTATAGAAGTGGTGGGTATGATGTATTGGTTCTGTTTAGTATAGAGAGGCTCCTGTTTCTGTAGCAATGGGTGTAAACGAGACTGCCGATACTAGTGTAGGCCGCTGAGGTTTCTTCCAGTCTTGTGTCCTGATGTTCTTAGTAGTCTTTAGTAGATGTTGAGAGGTGAAATGTTGCCATGTTAATGTAGGTGTTCGTTTGTGGTGAAGGATGTCCAGTCTGTGTTGTGTATGAACATTAGAGAATTTTAAACATTCAAAAATTTATATAAACTTTGATTTTATCCCAAAATTCGAAATACTGTATTAGAATGCTCTCTCTCTCTCTCTCTCTCTCTCTCTCTCTCTCTCTCTCTCTCTCTCTCTCTCTCTCTCTCTCTCTCTCTTCGTCAGCAACATGTGTCATGCATGAGTCAATATTCTGTTCAACTCTCATTGGCTGGCGGATCTCCCGGAACGCACAGTGTGATTGACTGCCTAATTGGTTGGTGGCTTCTCATGATTCTATGGTTTGATTGGCTGATGGGTTTTTATAGATCTATCGTCTGAATGGTTGAGCATTTTACTGTATCCGTGTGCACTTATAAGGAGAATGTGTGTATGTGTAGAGATAGAGTGTGTGTGTGTGTGTGTGTGTGTGTGTGTGTGTGTGTGTGTGTGTGTGTGTGTATGTGTGAGGGAGTGTGTGTGTGTGTGTGTGTGTGTGTGTGTATGTATGTGAGGGAGTGTGTGTGTGTGTATATATATGTGTGAGGGAGTGTGTGTGTGTGTGTATGTGTGAGGGAAAGTGGGAGTCAAAAAACAAGCAGGTCCTAGGAAGTAAAATTGGTTACTCAGGACAAGGGGTAAAACAGGACCAGGGAAGGGTAGGTTTAAATGTATACTATACAAACAGTAGGAGCGTTAGAAATAAAATAGACTTGCTGAGAGCGGTTGTATGTACCGAGAATGTAGACGTCTTAGCAATCACCGAAACTTGGATGAATCTGGCGAGCAAAAATTTTTTATCAGAGTACCACATAGAAGGGTACAACCTTTTTCACAAGGACAGGGAAGGTAGGAAGGGGGGAGGGGTCGCACTCTTCGTCAAGGATACATTAAAATGTTGTATTAATAATTCAATAAAGGGTGAAATAGGAACCGAGTCTGTATGGGTAGAAATCACGGAAGGAAGAGAAAAACTAATTATGGGAGTGATTTACAGGCCCCCAAGTCTTGGGAAAGAAGCAGCTCAGCCCATATGGCAGGAAATGAGTAGGGCAGCAAAATATAACAACCTGTGCATTATGGGGGATTTCAACTTCAGAAATATTGACTGGGACAACATTGTAGGTGATTATGAATCTGAAGACTTCCTAGACGCAGTACAGGACAATTTTTGAAACAACTAAATACAGAACCTACTAGAGGTGACAATATATTAGACCTAGTATTAACAAATAAAAAAAATATTATCAGAGATATCACAGAAGGGGAAGAACTAGGTAACAGTGATCACAGAGAAATCAGGTTCACTCTAAATTGGGAAACGAAAAACAATGACAATATCGTCAGAGTCCCAAACTTTCGGTTGGCGGATTATCAGGGGTTAAGAAGGTACCTAGGTGAGGTCACCTGGGAACAGTCAGGTCAGTCCCCAGTAGGAAGGGGTGAGGTCATAGATGACACAACAATTGATCATCACTATAATATATTCACTAGTATACTACATAAAGCACAAGAACAAAATATACCATACAGAAAAATTAGGTCAAATAAAAATGAGCCAAGGTGGATGACCAGGAAACTTAAAAATGACATAGGAATAAAGAAAGGAATTTATAAGAAATTAAAGGGAGGGGAGGAGAAGCTCAGAAATAGGTATAATGAACTATCTAGGAATGTTAAGAAAAATGTAAGGAAAGCAAAGAGAGACTATGAAATCAAAATAGCAAGAGAATCCAAGGCAAATCCCAAGGGATTTTTCCAGGTATATAGAACAAAGGTCAAGGACAAAGTTGGGCCTTTAAAATCAGGGAGGGGAGAAGTGATAAATGGCAGTGAAGAAATAAGCAAAGCATTGAACAGCTACTTACCAGTTTTCAAAGAAGAAATACGCGAGGAAATTCCATAGGTGGAATTGATATTTAGGGGAAAGGAAGAAGAGAAATTAAAGAATATCACTATCAGAAAAGAGGATGTTCTTAAGAGGATAAATAAACTAAAGAAGACAAAATCCCCAGGGCCAGACGAAATTTTCCCTCTAGTCTTGAAAGAGTGTAGGGAACAAATTAGCGGACCCCTCGTACATTTATTTACAAAATCATTAGACACCGGAGTTGTGCCAGACTTGTGGAAACAGGCAAATGTAGTACCCATATTCAAAAAGGGAGACAGAGCATCAGCGTCAAATTACCGGCCGATCAGTTTGACGTCAGTAGTGGGGAAATTTCTTGAATCAATTATAGCAGATAGCATCCGATCACATCTAGAGAAAAGCAAATTAATCTACAACTCTCAACATGGGTTTACAAAGGGAAAATCTTGTCTAACAAATCTGCTGACGTTTTTTAGGAAAGTCTTCGAGGTAGAAGATAATGACGAAAATTACAATGTTATTTACTTAGACTTTAGCAAAGCATTTGACAGAGTACTGCATTAGAGGCTTCTGAGAAAAATTAAGGCTCATGGTATCGAAGGGAAAGTTTTAAATTGGATAAAATCATGGCTCACCGATAGAACGCAGAGGGTCAGCGTAGATGGTGTTAAATTTGAGTGGGGCCGTGTAACTAGTGGGGTTCTCCAGGGTTCAGTACTAGGCCCACTCTTGTTCATAACCTACATAAACGATCTAGATACTGGGATCAGCAGTGACATAAGCAAGTTTGCGGATGACACCAAAATAGAGCGGCAGATTAATTCAGGGCAGGATGCAAATGCATTACAGGAGGATCTAAATAAACTGCGGCGGTGTTCTGAAAAATGGCAAATGAAATTCAACACCAGCAAGTGCAGTGTACTTAATATTGGAAGAACAAATACTGTCAATGTATACAGCCTTAACAACATCAACCTAGAGAAGTCGACTTATGAAGGAGACCTAGGGGTACTTGTAAGCCCGGACCTACGGCCTACAAAACAGTGCGTTAATGTTCGAAATAAGGCAAACAGAGTATTGGGTTTTATGTCTAGAAGTGTATGTAATAAGAGTGCAGAGGTCTCATTGCAACTATATCTTGCGCTAGTCAGGCCGCACCTCGATTATGCGGTTCAGTTCTGGTGCCCTTATTATAGAATGGATATCAATTCACTAGAGTCGGTGCAGCGAAGAATGACGAAAATGATTCCGGGTCTTAGAAACCTTCCATATCAGGATAGGTTAAAGATACTTAACTTGCATTCCCTAGAAAGACAAAGAGTGCGGGGAGATATGATAGAAGTATTTAAGTGGGTGAAAAGAATCAATAAAGGGGATATAGATAAAGTTCTTATAATATCCGAGCAGGATAGGACTCGGAGCACCGGATTTAAGTTGGATAAGTTTAGGTTTAGGAGGGAGATAGGAAGGAACTGGTTCACAAATAGGGTGGTGGATGAGTGGAACAAGCTTAGCATCTTTGTAGTAAGTGCTGGAACGCTAGAAAGTTTCAAAAGGAGGCTAGAAAGATTCATGGATGATAGAGAGCGGTAGTAACTCTTGACAGGAGCTGCCATGCGCAGGCCAACCGGCCTCTTGCAGACTCCTTATTTTCTTATGTTCTTATGTTCTTATGTACCCCAAACACTTGGTGCAGCGGCTCAAGCAAGCACTGTAGGACGAACCAGACCGAGGTACTCAACACCAATAACACACCTGGACGGCCTGAGAACAATGCAGGTACCACCACATCAAGTCGCTCTACGTTCAGATATTCTCCTCTCACCAGTCCACTCTAACGCTGCAATGAGTTTTATCCTAGGTGCTGTTATTTCAAAGCAAACCAGAGAACTAGTCCCCACTTTCTTCTTAAAAAAACTCTACCACGATACCCTTATTCCTCCATGCAACGAATACTCAGACATTTTAAAACGACCCCCTGACGGAGACACGATGATCCTCCCCATACTGGCCAGATATTATGTAAATAACATTGATTATGTGTTAAAGGAATATCCTTCCTTCCTTAGGCTTTAGTAAGCCCCTTTATAATATTTATACTGTATATACTTGTCAAACTTGCCAGGTGCTTCTGGTGTTATTGTACAGGGGTACCTAGTGACAGCACTAGGATCCTGCTTCCTCTATCAAGGAATAAACAATTGAAATTGAATTGAATTGACATTTTAGGATCAGATATTCAAAACTCTTCCTTTCTGACTAACTCCGTTCCATAGCTCAAAGACTGTACCTCCACCTGTCATCAAACAACTGAGCGAGAGGCCTACTGGGGTTCTGGGCTCGGAATGTGGCTATATGAGCGAATTAACCAGGTGGGCCAATCTTAAGGTGCTTCTAGCATACTAACTATAATTCAAAGGCAACAAACTGCTCATTAAGTCCTCGTTTCACCTACATCTGAGACACAAAATTAACCACAACTCCCCCAAAAATATACATCAAATTTTCGAGATCAGTTGTAAATTACAGTACATCTAAAAAAAAAAAACACACACACACATCAAAATCCATCTCTATTAATTACTGTGTTTGTAAGTTGTTGCCCTGACAGCCACACAGACAGCTGGTAATACCATATTTTTCATCAGATTCGACGGGGAGACGGAAGACGGACACCTGATAACGTTAAACAATAGACACCAAGTATACTCTCCATCACTCTGAGTGGGTCTCCTGTTGTTGATGTCTACGCGATGGTTCCTTTATTCTATTGAAACACTTGAAGACATTCCTATTACCTATTGAAGCACTTGAAGACATTCCTATTAGCTGTTGAAGCACTTGAAGACATTTCTATTAGTTGTTGAAGCATTTGAAGACATTCCTATTACCTATTGAAGCACTTGAAGACATTCCTATTACCTATTGAAGCACTTGAAGACTTGGCAGTTAGGTTGGATTAGGTTAGCATTAGAAAAGTTAGTGCTTAGATGAAATAAGCTGAGGTGTCTAATCTTCAGGTGATGTCAGAAATTTGTCTCAATACTAGCGTGTGATACAGTGACTGGCTGGAGATAAACTTGAAGACCAAGTTATATATACGGTCGACGAATTGGCAGAAAGCATTCAGTCAGCTGCCAAGAGACTCTCCACTCACTCTTCATCGCCTCACTAATATGTCTCCACCAATCGTAACTCCCAACGCTTAGATATCCCTGCTTGTGATTAGTCGAGTAGTAGTGGTTGGAGGATTAATATTTCTCGCTATTTATTCAGGAGATTGAGCCAATTGCAAGATCAGCCGGAGTGTACACTACGCTGTGGTACCCGACCGTCGTTTGTTGTTACTACGTCATTGTAGTGTACTGTAGTCAGGTGTACCAACTGGCGGAAGACTTGGGGGTTGGTATGCTTGGACCCTCAAAAAGTTGTCAGTGGCACGAAACGTTTACTCTTGCTACACGATTGACGAGCATGAAAAACTTGAATCCCAAGCTAAGGTACACCTCATTTTCCTATTTTCTTGGATTATAAGCCAATTCTGGGAATAAAGTACGATCAGTTACAGTGAATATAGGTAAATAAAGCCTGTGACAACCATAAAAACGTAGGAATAGGATGTAATATCTGTTCCTTTCTTCTTTATCATTATTAAATCTACTGACACCACATACGAGGCACTGGCAGTTTCCCAATGAGGTTCACGGCGCCATCAGCTCGATGAACAGGCTTTGTGTGAAATATAACAGAGTATAGAACTGCTTTTAGTGTCCTTGTGGGTTAGCCGGTAAGCGTTCCCTAGTCCCACCCAGTAGGTCGAGGGTTCGATTCCTTGCTGGTGAGGTCGTTGATTATATGTTCAAAGTCCGCGTGTTATATGGACTAAAAATGAAGTATATATAAATATATATATATATATATATATATATATATATATATATATATATAATATATATATATATATATATATATATAATATAATATATATAATTGCAAGATCTTTACCTGTTTGGCCAGACAGGTAAAGATCTTGCAACTAGACTTAAACAACATAAATATAGTGTTAGGACAGGCCAGGAATCCAATGCTCTGTTCGTTCATTTGAGGGATAATACACATTGCATTGACTGGGATAATGCCTCCTCAATATTACCTTGAAATTCAATTGACAGTAGGAACATTATAGAATCTAGTCTCATTAAACATACCGAATCCGTTAACATGATTTATTTGCATATATATATAAATATATATATATATATATATATATATATATATATATATATATATATATATATATATATATATATGCTGATAACCACAAGGAAAGAAGAAAACACGAAGTTCCCAAGCGCTTTCGTGTAATTCACATCTTCAGGGGTGAGTACAGACTAGAGAGAGAAATACAAATCAAGGTGTATATATACAGAGGAGGGTGAGACCAGGTCCACAATGGTCAGGTATTAGGTAATGACCCTACTAATCTTTAAATAGCACACAACGGTTGGTGGTCAGGTCAGATGGTCAGGTGACCCGGCCTTCTCACCTGGTTACAAATCTTCTTAATTACAAAATTGTCCAGCTTGTACATGCCGTTACTCAAATTCATGTTGAATGCTTCGGTATGTTTAATAAGACTAGATTCTATGATGTTCCTACTATCAATTGAATTACATGGTAATATTGAGGAGGCATTATCCCAGTCAATGCAATGCTTGTTATCCCTCAAATGAACAAACAGAGCATTGGATTCCTGGCCTGTCCTAACACTGTATTTGTGTTGTTTAATTCTAGTTGCAAGATCTTTTCCTGTCTGGCCTAAGTAAAACATATTACATTCCTTGCAAGGAACTTTATAAATGCAACCAATTGTGTTGTTGGGGGAGTTCTTGATTAACATTTGTTTAACAGTGCATGAGTTTTTAAATGCCACATTGACGTTCCAGGTTTTTAGTTGTGAAGGAATGTGTGAGAAATTTTTGTGAAATGGTAATATTAAGATATTCTTATGGTCATGGGTGGGCTTGGGAGTTCAGTTCTATATATATATATATATATATATATATATATATATATATATATATATATATATATATATATATATATATATATATATATATATATATATATATATATATATGTGTGTGTGTGTGTGTGTGTACAAATTGGATCATTTCGTAATTAAGAAGATTTGTAACCAGGTGAGAAGGTTGGGTCAGCTTACCCCCTGACCTGACTACCGACCGCTGCGGTGCTTTTGTGAAGATTAGTAGGGTCATTACCTATACCTGACCACTGTGGACTTGATCTCACCCTCCTCCGTGTATATATATATATATATATATATATATATATATATATATATATATATATATATATATATATATATATATATATATATATATATATATATATATATATATATATATATATATATATATATATGCAACCTGACCACCACCTGACCAGCCCACTCGAGCACAGGTCACTGACTCACATCAGGGCCTGGGGGGCGAAAGGGTAATAATAATAATAATAAAATAATAATAAATACAAAAATAAAAATAATAAAATAATAATAACAATAATAATAATAGTAATAAAGAAGAAATAAAAAAAAGATCAATAGTGAGAAACAATATATGTATGTTGTGTTGTCAAGGTAAGAGAAACAATTGAGACCCTGTAATTGTGTGTAAATGAGGCAGAAAGTCAGATGATCAACCTGGGACTTGGTTACATATGGCAGCAGGGGTGACCGGATAAAACCCCATCGGACAAAACCCCAGTCTCATATTTAAAATATAAAATAAAACACTTTTAAGCTTAGGTTAGGTTAGTGTTGACAAATGACAACCCCGTCGGGATTTTGTCCGTTGGGGTTTTGTCATGGAACCGGCAGCAGGGTTTACCATTAGACAACACATTATGCTTCCAATATCTTCCCAGGCGGCCTACTATCTACTACCTGGTGCCTACTACCTGTGGTGGGATCTGGTGTTCACTAGGTATGTGTCTCCGCCTTATGGTTCGTTAACTTCACCAGCATGACTCAGTGGTGTGTTGGCTCGGGTTCCTCGTCCACCTCCCCTACACAAGTTATTGATTGGGTTCCTGTCGTGTGTATCTTTTGCTCGACCAGTACACAGGTTAGGTTAGGCTAGGTTAGGCTTAGGTCAGGTTAGGTTAGGTTAGGTTAGTATGGATATGTCTATTATTATGGTAATTATATCATGAGCTGAAGGGGAGGAACTATCGTAGCGTTAAGGAGGTAATAACACATCTTCAAATATAAACTGCTGGATCTACCTCACAGAACCACCAGCTCCTCCCGACCTATAGGAACACCCACACCCAACCCACACTTGGCTTCCTCGTGAATACATTTGGCCTTGAGGTGGGTATCAAGCAGCTCCCAACAGTAAGTTGTTTGACCTTACACACACTGATGGAAAGATAACTTACCATTTGTGAATATTACATTTCAAGGGTAAAGTCGAGGCGAGATTCCCAGTGAACGTGTGGGCTGAGAGTTTTGTCTGGGGGGGGACTTTTATACAGGTGGTTTTTGTCCAAGGGTGCTTTTGTCCAAGGGTGCTTTTGTCCAAGGGGCTTTTGTCCGAGGTGGCTTTTGTCCTAGGGTGCTTTTGTCCAAGGGGCTTTTGTCCTTGGTGGGTTTTGTCCTAAGGGACTTTTATCCTAAGGGGCTTTTGTCCTGGGGTTTTTTTATCCTGTCCTAGTAGGCTTTTATCCAAGTAGGCTTTTGTCCTAAGGGGCTTTTGTCCGGGCCCCAGTTTAACTACAGGTCCAGCTGGTATCATGTGAAAGCGAGTGGGCTGCTAAGAACAAAGCCTAATAGGTGAACTCTGCTATAACTTAATGGCTGCCACAATATATCACTAACAATGTTTGGTTTATATTTTCCAGTGATAAAAACAAGAAAACCTATCCTAACCTCACTTCACTTCACCTCATCTCACTTCACCTCATCTCACTTCACCTCACCTCACCTCACCCATTCTATCTTAGGTCCGAATTCACTTCACACCTCATTCATATGTGGTCAGTTGGGCAAGGACCGTGGGTAAGAGGAGTGGGTGAGAGCTAAACAGGAATGGTGGGTTGGGTTAGGGTGGGGTGGGTTGGGTGGGGTAGGGTGGGTTGGGGTTTGCTGTTGTCATTTTTTTTTTTTACAAGAAACTCACGACTTAACCCCGCCATTAACCACACCCAGTATAGTCGTATGGGAGTGAAGGAGGATAGAGGATTAAACTCCATTAAGCCCAGATAGACGTTTACTGAAATAGACTTGTGTGATGAAGTATATTTGTATGATTCACCGCCAAGCTGATCTATACCATCTCTCTCTCTCTCTCTCTCTCTCTCTCTCTCTCTCTCTCATCAAGTCCCAGCTGAATGTGTAAGTCATCCTCCAGACATTAAAGGTTGACCTATTACGCGTGACAAGCCTTACACTCTCTCTCGCCAGTATAGAGGAATAACATCAAGGGGTTAGGTTAGTTTAGTTTATATTGGGTTAAGTTTTGTAATGTTAGATTAGGTTAGGTCAAGATTTATCAAGTTACGTTTAGGTTAGGTTAGGTTAGAATTGGTTAGGTTAGGTTAGGTTATAAGCTACAATAACACAGTTTCTTCTGAGAAAATTATCAGAAAACACACTGTACATCCACCTGGACCCTGAGTTTAAAGGTCACATTTAAGTGGCCCTGAAGGCATTTAAAGAGTCATGAATAAACAATTAGGGGTATTTAAACTGAGATACGACGGAAGGCCATACTGAGGAGTGAGCAGGAAGAGGAGGAAGAGGTAGGTGTATAATTGATCATATACCTGGCACTGGGAGGTGACACAGCACTGAAGGAATCTCGCTGTTCGATACTCTGATAAGATTCGAGAGTTAGATTCGTGGGGTTTACCTGAAGATTAACACACCTTAATGCTGCTACCTGAGGGAGTTGGGTTAGGTTAGGTTAGTGTTGGGTTTGTGTTTGGTTAGGTTACGTTACTTTAGGTTAGGTTAGTGTTTGGTTAGGTTAGGTTAGGGTGTTCCGGGCACGTATAATCCACCCGAGGTCATTTGTGGTCTAGAATTCTAAGTAACTTCACATAAGACTGTCACACCTGGAATTAAAATGAAGGCTGGTCACTTCTGCTTCACTCTTGGTTATGATGATTGTAGGTGTCTCTCGTTACTTTCACTAGGAATCACTAGTAATATGTGTGGGTGATTATCTTGGTGTTAATGTCCACACCAAGCACAGGGAACCTATTCCATTTATTAAAAAGATGTAGTTATAGCGCGTCACAATCTGCCGGGTTTGTTTACCGATTAACCGACACAGGTCCACGAGATGATTTACAGTAGACTCAGGGCTAGATGATAGGGCTACTTTTATTCGGTTTTTCCATTACCTCCACAAATCGACCTTATCTAGGTTAGTGTATGGTGGTATGTTCTGTTTACTGTAGGCCTGTTCCTGCCGCGCCTCTTACAGGTGCTTGCTGCTGGCGGGAGCAGCGTTTAGTGGATTAGCAGGGTTGAATTTTGAATTTGCCCAGCGAGGAGGCTAGTTTATTGGGCACCCCCTTACATCATGAGCAAGGTGAAGCGCAAAAGCGTTTACAGCGCCCAACAGGGAACCATTCGTAGTTCATGCTTGCCTTTATGACTCATGCATTAAGGACGTAAAAGCCTGAAGGGTCATGGGTTTTGTCAGCAAGTTACATAAAGTGACAGAATGATGAGTGTGTGGGGGAAAATTCCCGGTACAATTCATCTGTTTATGGCAAAGCGTGGCAGGTCCCTAATAATGTCAAGTGCCAGGCCTGTCATTAGGAAGAGGGATATCTGGTCAAGGAGGGAAGAGGTGTTGGTAACGGCTGGGGACTTGTAGGAGAAGGTCATAGGGCAAGTGAGGATGTGGTGAGGGGCGGGGGATCGGTAGTAGAAGCGGTACCGTTCTTGTCTCGCAAGCGAGATGTCACGGGTTCGATTCCCGGGCCGGTGGAAGTTGTTTGGTCTTACTTCCTAGCCCCCACTAGTCCCTGTTCACCTAGCAGTACAGTAGGTACCTGGTGTAAGTCGAGAGTTGCGAATTCGTATTCAGGGACAAGTTGTTGGAGCTTCCAATAACTTGATGACATAAACCACTGGTAGTAACTCTCGACAGGAGCTGCCATGCACAGGCCAACCGGCCTATTGCAGACTCCTTATTTTCTTATGTTCTACGCCCTTAACTCATGAGACATAAAGGCAAGCATGAACATAGCATGCTTCCCTGTTGGGCGCTGTAAACGCTTCTGCGCTTCACCTTACACAGGGATGTAGGGAGGTGCCCCCCCCCCCCAAAAAAAATGTGGCGAGGGAGGGTGTGGGAGTCGGGTTGGCGGATTACAGGGTCATCACTCCTTGTCCCTTGGTGGGGTCTGGTCTTTATCTCGCTTTATTACTGTAGTGTGGGTCGCCTTAGGTGGGTGTACGTCTGATCCACTAGTTACTGTGCTGTTGCTCTTATGGACTGGAGAACTTTGGTCTGATAGATAATTATTATAGGTTAGGTCAGGATACCTCGCGAATGGAATCTTGATAAAGTCGTCACCCCTCGCCTGCTGTCTTATCTTCTATAAAACAAACAATGGAAGTCTGTTGTCTGACGCAGGTCTAACAGGCCTTCCCTTCACCTCCCATCCCTTGATCCTGATGAGGGAGGGAGAGTGGGAACTGGAGAGGGAGAGAGAGGGAGTGTGTGAACTGGGAGGGAGAGAGGGTGGGTGGGAACTGGGGAGGTGTGAACTGGAGAGGGAGAGGGAGGGTGGGTGGGAACTGGAGAGGGAGAGAGAGGGTGGGTGGGAACTGGATAGAGAGAGGGAGGGAGAGTGGGAACTGGAGAGGGAGAGAGAGGGAGTGTGTGAACTGGAGAGGGAGGGAAACACACCATAAACACAACACCTCAAGGAACTGTACACAACATTACTCATCTTAAGAGTGTGTGTCGGGGGGAGGGACAGTACCTCTCTACTGCCTCTCTCACCCTGTAAACTGTCACCATCCTCCATAGTGCCTCTCAAAACTTGAAAACTGACACCCACGACCAAGTAGGTAGGTAGGAGGCGGGCGGGTTGGTGGTGGTGTTGTATGTAAGCGGTGGGTGGTGGGTGATGTAGTTTGAGTAATAGGTGGGACTGTGTAGGCGGTGTGTGATCGGAGTCACTTTTTGGCTGTGGGGTGGCTCTATATGGTGTGATAGCTGACACAATGTATGTGGGCTGTAGAAGTGTAGGTGGTGAGTAGGCGGCATATAGTAGGCGGTAGACGGCTGGGTGACAATATGTAGGTATTCTGTTAATATTTTAATCTATATTTCAATGCTTAATTCTATAACTTTGATTCTCATTGGCTGTTTTCATAACTCGGGGTTGTCATTGGCTAACAGCTAAACTCTACACTCTACCCCTGACATTAATACAACATCTTCCCACATATCTAGAACACATGCTCTAGGACACAGGCTCAACTAGGAGACAGGCTCAACTAGGAGACAGGCTCAACTAGGAGACAGGCTCAACTAGGAGACAGGCTCAACTAGGACACAGGCTCAACTAGGAGACAGGCTCAACTAGGACACAGGCTCAACTAGGACACAGGCTCAACTAGGACACATGCTCAACTAGGACACAGGCTCAACTAGGACACAGGCTCAACTAGGACACATGCTCCAGCTGGGACACAGGCTCAGCTGGGACACAGGCTCAGCTAGGACACAGGCTCAGCTAGGACACAGGCTCAACTAGGACACATGCTCAAGCTGGGACACAGGCTCAGCTGGGACACAGGCTCCAACTGGGACACAGGCTCCAGCTGGAGACAGGCTCAGCTAGGACACATGCTCAGCTGGGACACAGGCTCAGCTAGGACACAGGCTCAACTGGGACACATGCTCAACTAGGACACAGGCTCAACTGGGACACATGCTCAGCTGGGACACAGGCTCAGCTAGGACACATGCTCAACTAGGACACATGCTCAACTAGGACACAGGCTCAGCTAGGACACAGGGTCAGCAGGACACAGGGTCAACTAGGACACGGGGTCAACTGGGACACAGGCTCAACTAGGACACATGCTCAACTAGGACACAGGCTCAACTAGGACACAGGGGTCAACTAGGACACAGGGTTATCTCCCTTCAGACTTCTCTTCCATAATGACAGCCTCCACGCTGGCCTTGTAAACATTCTTGAAATCTGTTTTTGCTAAATCTTCAGGGAGGTTTGTACACCTTGTGGGTGGTGGGTGGCATAGTGTGGTGGCGGGTGGCATAGTGTGGGTGGTGGCATAGTGTGGTGGCGGGTGGCATAGTGTGAGTGGCAGGTGGCATAGTGTGAGTGGCAGGTGTGTGGGCGGTGGGTGGCATGGTGTGGTGGCGGGTGGCATAGTGTGGGGTGGCAGGTGGCATAGTGTGGTGGCGGTGGCATAGTGTGGTGGCAGTGGCATAGTTTGGGTGATGGGTGGCGTTGTGTGGGCGGTGGGTGGCATAGTGTGGTGGCGATGGCATAGTTTGGGTGATGGGTGGCGTTGTGTGGGCGGTGGGTGGCATTGTTTGGGTGATGGGTGGCGTTGTGTGGGCGGTGGGTGGCATTGTTTGGGTGATGGGTGGCGTTGTGTGGGCGGTGGGTGGTGAGTGGCATAAGTTTTATTATATTACGTATTACAAACCATCAATTTACGGCTAGCCAT
Source organism: Homarus americanus (assembly GCF_018991925.1). NCBI lineage: Eukaryota > Metazoa > Arthropoda > Malacostraca > Decapoda > Nephropidae > Homarus > Homarus americanus. The sequence continues at coordinate 18,810 of NW_024724145.1, read as the reverse complement.
GGGGCGGTACTGTGTGTGACATTTGACAGAAACAATCCGAAAGGGATGATGGATTAGTTGGAAATGTATCCGTAAAGAAAAACAAATATTTACTTTATACGTTACGTCAATGTTTGGCAACTATAGTTTCCATCACGACAATATTCTCATTAGGCTGGGTCGGGGAGTGAAGCTCTGCTCACTACATTGAATATTATTTATCACTACGCGTCAAAGAGTACATTACAAATCATACTAGCATAAAAACACACTGAGTGAAGCTCTGTAATTATCGCAATATTAAGTAACACTAACCACCGATTTCGAAGCATAACTTACGGGACAAAACATATGGGGATTGGTGGTCACACTGGACGGTGCGAGGCGGGTGGAGGCGGGGCGGGTGAGGCGGGGCGGGTGAGGCGGGCGGGTGAGGTGGGGAGGGTGGAGGCGGGCGGGTCTGTGAGGAGGGCTAGGACGTCCTATATATTGAAGACCCGTCAGGTTGATGACTGGGGGGGCGAAGGGTCTCCTTACATTTGCCCTTGCTAATGTAGGGTCAGGTCTGGACTTTTTCAGAGACTATAAGTTGTATATTCTGGGGCCGTGTGACATGAGAGGGCTGGAGGGTTACATTTGACCTGGCTAATGTGAGGTCAGGTCTGGACTTCTTCTGTGGTGTAGGTTATTGTGTATATTGGGAGAGAGTCGGTCGGTGCCTTCTTACATGTTTGTTGGGGCCATGTGACATGGGAGGGGAGCCAGTTGATTTGTAACTCCTTGAGTGGTTGCTAGGGGTACCCTTACATTTGACCCCCCTAATGTCGGGTCAAGTCTGGATTGTTTCTGAGATGTAAGCTGTGGTCTGACAGCCCATCACTGCACTATGTTAGGTTAGCGTTAGATAAGTTAGATTAGCTTTGATAGGTTAGGTTAGTGTTAGGTAAGTTAGGCTGTGTTAAGTGTTAGGTTAGCATTAGATAAGTTAGGTACGGTTAAGTTAGGTTAGCGGTAGGTTAAATTAGGTCAGGGTAGCGTTTGGGTGGTTAATCTTCAAATGATCCCATAAAAAAAATACTTCGTCAAGTCAGTAAAGGCGGAGTGATAAAACGAACTTTGATATAGAGAGAGAGGAAACTTGGCCAATACGAGCGTTGATTACGTATTGGTTGCACTTCAGCACACCTGTCTGTATTAATGAGGCCAGGTTGTGTGTGTAGGGGGTGGGAGAGTAATTGCCAGAGAAGGTAGGAGGGTGTGCTGAGGGGGGAGGGGGTTTGACGGAGGTGTTGGATGGGGAAGGGGGGTCAGGGGAGGTGCTGGAGGGGGAAGGGGTTGAGGGAGGTGCTGGAGGGGAAGGGGGGTTGAGGAGGTGTTGGAGGGGGGAAGGGGGTTGAGGGAGGTAAAGGAGGGGAAGGGGTGTTGAGGGGAGTGCTGGAGGGGGGGAAGGGGGGTTGAGGGAGGTGTTGGAGGGGGGAAGGGGGCGAGGGAGGTGTTGGAGGGGGGAAGGGGGGGTTGAGGGAGGTGCTGGAGGGGGGAAGGGGGGGACAACTGAGAGGTGAGAAAGCAAGGAGAGAGGGGGGGGTGTGGAGGGAGGGGGGAGACAGGTGTGTTGGTACAGACTTCCCCACAGGTGTCTCAAGGTGACACACACACACACACAGACACACACACACACACACACACACACACACACACAAGCAGACCAACATCAGTCAATGGTATGGTAAGCTTAAAAGAACTCTGTGGACTAAACAATAAGACACACCCTCCCTTCTTAGCCATCTCACTAATGTTGACGCAGCTGAGCAAACAAATAACCATTTCGCTACTATATGCCAGACGCTCCCCGACTTGACACAACCACTCTCCTGCTTACCTAGCCGCCCCTTCCCACTGACTTAGTAGAGGAATTTGACGTAGCAAAACGCCTAGACAAACTAAAATTAAAACGCTCTACCACCTCCATTGACTTACCAATGAAACTATTCAAGGAGTTCTCCACTTGCTCCCTCTGCTCCATCATCAATGCTTCTCTCAGTCAAGCCAGATGCCCAGCTGACTGGAAGACCTCTTATGTATCACCAGTGCCCAAGTCAACCAGCCCACAATCTTAAATCAGCTACGACCTATTGCAATCACCCCAATACCCAGCCTAATCTGTAGAAAGTTTTGTGTTTGACTGGGCTTATGCTGATATTGCAGGAGTCGTGAGCCCTCAGATTGGCAACATGAAAACTTCCTCCACCACTCACTGTCTTGTCAGCTTTCTCGATTACATATACCGCCATCTCGAGAAACGAAAAACGTCTGTAGCTGTCGCCTTCATTGATTTCACTAAAGCGTTCGACCTAGTCGACCACAATATAATCATAAACAAAGCTATTGACCTCGGGCTGAAGTCTCATCCATGGCTTACAGACTTCCTCAGTGACCGACGCCAAGCTGTACGCTTCCCGAGGGCTGTCTCCACCTTTCAGTCACTCACCTGTGGCGTCCCAAAACCAAGATGGGACCACTCTGGCTATATGCTCATCAATGATGCCCTAAAAACCCTGCTCGCTGGAAATATGTCGACGACTCCACCATTGGGATCAGCGTCAACAATTCTGCTCCCAACTATACCGCCCTTCAGGATTTATTGACCAGTCTCCAAAACTGGGCCACCAACAACCATGTCACCATCAACCATACCAAGACCATGGTTATGCACATCAACCTCTCCTCCGACATTGTCCCACCTCCTTCCATTACCTAGGTCGAACACACTCCAGGTTGTAGATTCCACAGCTCCTCGGCGTCACCATAGACAACAAACTTGGAAACCACGTCAGTGGTTGTCAAATCCTCCAGTTTCCGTCTCCACCTCCTCCGCCGACTCAAGTCCTCAGGTTCCCGCACACAGGCTCCTCAGTGTATACACAACATTCATACTTCCCAAGCTCACCTATGCCTCCCCACCTGGTCTTCCTCCTAAATGCCACACAACGTAAACACCTAGAAAAAGTGCAAGAGGGCATGCAAGATTATTCTCCCCTTCCTACTCCACATATCAAGCGCTCAACACACTGACCCTTTCGACTCTCACTGACCATCACCACGGCCTCATCTGCAAATTTGGTAGAAGCTTCTACACCATCCCCGACACCAGCCCTACTACCACCTGAGATCCCCTGTCCGAGAATTGCTGTTCGACACCCAACCGCATCCAGCCCATACGTGCACAGACTGATCGCTATAAGAACAGCCCAGTCCCAACCATTGTAAAAATTATCAATAACATGTAATAAATCAGTGTATTCACTCCCAGTAAACACTGCTCCCTACACTGTCACTATGTTGAAATGAACTGTAGTTTGAGCTGATCCCCATCTAAGTTACTATGTCTTATTTGTGTCACTTATGTCACTTGTATATTATTTGTAATTCGTAACCCATTCCCCAAATATGTAACTGTATATTTTCAGCCTTCTGGCTGCAAGCTCTTTCAATAAACCGTTAATTATTATTATTATTATTACACACACACACACACAGACACACACACTACACAACATTCATACTTCCCAAGCTCACCTATGCCTCCCCCACCTGGTCTTCCTCCCTAAATGCCACACAACGTAAACACCTAGAAAAGTGCAAAAAGGGCATGCAAGATTATTCTCTCCCTTTCCTACTCCCATATCAAGCGCTCAACACGACCTTTCGACTCTCACTGACCATCACCACGACCTCATCTGCAAATTTGGTAAGCTTTTACACCATCCCCGACACCGCTCCCTACTACCACCTGAGATCCCTTGTCCGAGAATTGCTGTTCGACACCACAACCATCCAGCCCATACGTGCACGAACTGTCGCTATAAGAACAGCCCAGTCCCAACCATTGTAAAATTATCAATAACTTGTAATAAATCAGTGTATTCACTCCCAGTAAACACTGCTCCTTACACTGTCACTATGTTGAAATGAACTGTAGTTTGAGCTTTTCCACATCTAGTTATTATATGTCTTATTTGTGTCACTTATGTTACTTGTATATTATTTGTAATTCGTAACCCATTCCCCAAATATGTAACTGTATATTTTCAGCCTTCTGGCTGCAAGCTCTTTCAATAAACCGTTAATTATTATTATTATTATATTATTATTACACACAAATTCGGCACCATTACTCAGCTGGATCGTGATGCTGTTTTGGTCATTAGGCTTTTTGAACCCCCCTGTTCTCTATCTGTCTGTCTGCCTGCCTGCCTGTTTGTCGGTCGGTCGGTCGGTCGGTCGGCCTGTCTGTCTGTCTGTCTGTTCTCATCTGTCTGTCTGCCTGCCTGTCATAAGCAGAATTTTTTTCCTATAAGTAGTTAGTAGCGATAAGCAATTTCTCATACAGTATCATATAAGTGGCGTCTTTGCTACATTCACTTAACGGTTTCAATCTTACTTTAATAACTTATGGTAGGGAGTGGTCTTATCAAGTTGCTGCTGTCGCGCTTGGAAATATTTTTAACTTTGGTTTAAGATTCCTACTTATCATTGCTCCTAAATCTTCTCACAGTAGTCGGATTTCTCACTAACATCGTTGTTCATCTGGTATCTGGTTTTGTTTAGATCTTCCTAGTTTTGCTATCTCATTCATTGGAAATCTTAAACAATAATATAATGTAGACATTTTTAATTTTGCAATTCAATTATGTAAGAGTTTTCACTAACACGGTAGAATATTCTAATTAAAGGTAATATAAATGTTCTAACTTATGACGTTGGATATGTAGGCTCATGGCTTGTAGGGCTCAGGAGGAGTGAGTGACTTTGTCAGAAAAGTCTCACTAAATATTAACTTGTTTGTTGTTTGAAGTCCCGTTGATATCAGTAATTGTTGAACCAAGTCGATAATTATGGTTCCACATGTTGTTCACCTTGTCCAATAAAGGGGATAAATTATACACGTATATACACAGTGTGATATTTACAAGTCCAAATACTGTACAGTTAATAAGACTGGCTCCGTGATCTGTTCTGGGAATGTTCTCAGTGTAGGTCGTTGGAGGCGGGTGCCGCTCTGTGTTAGATAAGCCGAACTTGACTTAGGGGGGTCCAGTTAAAGGCCGAATAAGCGGGCACGGGCTGAGTCACGCCCGTAAAAGAGAATTCCTACACTCGCCACCAGAGCGATCTATGAGTCAAGCTTTAGAAGGTTCCTCTTCCGAAGGAAGAAGTGAGCACCCCTTGGGAATGTCAAGCAGCTAGTCAGCAGTGTAAGCGCCATAAAACGTATAAACAACCCACAGGTAGATGATCCTTTGACCCATGAATCACTTCTTAACTGGTGGTGCAATTATTCATATAATACTTCACTCACATCTATCTAACATACGTGACGCATTGCAAGTGTGAAGCAAAGTATCCATTTACTACAAATGAGTTGATTTATTCAGTAAAGAAATACCTACTACTGAGAGAGAGAGTTGCATCATACTTCTTGGGCTAGACAAAACATCTGCAGGAGGTGTAATACAGCCATAACCTATGAACAACCCTTTCACCCTTCTACGGGTCAGTGAACAATGAATCTTCATAATTATACACCTGGTTGTTATTAACTACATACTCTTAGATTATACAGTATGTAAATTATATTGGTTACATATATAACTATAAGTTTCAGTAACAAACGTTATAAAAACTTTTAGCGAAAAACACGTCAATAAATTAATGTGCCGTATTTCTTCCTAGTCTGGTAATTATGCGTTTTTTCCCAGCGCCATTTTTTTTCCCAGCCATTTTTTTTCCTGTGACTTTTTTTCCCAGGATTTTTTCCTGTGCCACTTTTTTCCCAGCTATTTTAACTGTGCAATTTTTTCCGGTGCCATTTTTCCTCAGCCATTTTCTCCTACCATTCGTACAGTGTGAGTGTCGATAACAAGGTCACTTCCCAGATAATTTATTTCTTTTTAATTCTGTCTCTGTACTGGAAATAATGGGAGTATGAAGGAAAGAGGGAGAGGGAAGGAATGAAGGAGAGGGAAGGAATGAGGGATGAGGGAGAGGAATAAGGGAGAGGGAAGGAATGGGGAGAGGGAAGGAATGGAAGAGGGAAGGAATGAAGGAGAGGGAAGGAATGAGGATGAGGGAGAGGAATAAGGAGAGGGAAGGAATGGGGAGAGGGAAGAAGAGGGAAGGAAGGGGAAAGGAAGGAATGGGGAGAGGGAAGGAATGAGGGGATGAGGGAGAGAATAAGGCTAGGGGAGGGGATAAGGTAGGCTGGGAGGAGGAGGAGGTGAGTGTAGGCTGGGAGGGGAGGTAAGTGTAGGCTGGGAGGAGGTGGGGAGTGTAGGCTGGGAGGAGGTGAGTGAGGCTGGGAGGAGGTGAGTGAGGCTGGGAGGAGGTGAGTGTAGGCTGGGAGGGAGGAGGGAGGTAAGTAGGCTGGGAGGAGGGGAGGAAGCTGGGAGGAGGTAAGTGTAGGCTGGGAGGAGGTAAGTGTAGGCTGGGAGGAGGTAAGTGTAGGCTGGGAGGAGGTAGTGAGTGTAGGCTGGTAGTAGGAGGGAGAAGAGGAGGTGAGTGTAGGCTGGGAGGAAGGCGACAAGAACAGCAGAACACAACACAGTGACATGTGGTTGTAGAAATATACAGTCACGGGACACATGGCACTCGCGGTGTACCGGACACATCGAGTGTTCCATGACACACAGGTAACACTGTCCAATAGTATGATATTGTGAACACGTGGGTCAGAGAGGCGTGGGTAGGGTAGGTAGTAGTGGGTGAGCGTCGCGGGTAGTGGTGGGTGAGGGAGTAAGGTGAGAGGTGAGGGGGGGTGTGGAGGGGACACTGATACTCACCACATATAAGAACATAAGAAAGTGGGATACTGCAGGAGGCCGACTGGCCCATACATGACTGGAAAACTCGCTCTGCCATATCTATCTACTCACACCTCCCATACCAAGAACCACGCCATAGATGCTGCTGTGTGCGAGTATTGCCACTGTGGTTGTACCCCCTGATCCATTAGTGCTGGCGTCCCGTGGTGCTCCGCCGGTTCTGGCATCGTGTTGACCCCAGGGGCACGGTGGGGTAGGCTGGTGCCACCACAACACAGCCGAATAGAAGTCATGCAGCGTGAACTGATCATGCTTCCAGTCTGCGATCGAATTACTGCTCTCAATGCCATCCCAGGTGTTAAACTCCTTCGCAGTGAGAAACCGACTCCCGTCTCGCTCACTGAACTCACATCTTGACTCCCTCCTGCGCCGGCCTGCTCCCATTACCTCTCCCTCCCTCTCTCAACACTGGCCCGTCCACACTGCTGCTGACATCCTGCGTTATCACCTCTACACCCCCTCGACCTCTCTCCCTCCCGAGTACATTCATCCACCTCTACCGCCTTGGACCTCCCCTTGTGTTGATGTTGTCGTCCACACCTTCCCTGGTCGTAAATCCACCCAACTGCGGTATATGATCAAACTTAACTGCCTTGAGCAGATTGATGATGTCGCCTCTTCTCTTACGACCTCCCTCCCTCCTATCCTCGTCTACTGTGATGGGTCTGTCACCACGCTGGGCTGCGCTGGGGCAGCTGTCTGGATTCCTGAGCGCCAGGCCAGCAAGAAAATCAGGGTCCACGACTGGGCCTCCTCCACTGACACTGAAAGCATAGCCATCCTCGCGGGCATTCATGAGGGGGCGACCTATGCTCGCACTGAACGCCAGAACCTCCTGATGATCAGTGACAGAACTTCTGCGCTAGCGAGGCTCAAATTACCCTCCCCCTCCTCCCATGCCGCCCAACACACCCTAGCCGCCGTCGCCAATCTAGAACAAACTGATGACATCCGTGTCAAGTTTATTTGGATCCCGTCACATATAGGAATAACTGCCTGTGACACTGATGATCGACTTGCCAAAGAAGCGACACAAGAAGAAGATATTGAAGCCACTCTCGCCCTCTCCCTGAATCATCTCAAATCTCGCATACACGCCACACAACGAGAAGCATTCGACGTAAAATGGACACACCTGAAACAAAGGGGCAGCGTCACACTATGCCACTATGACGCTGTAACCGTTGACTCCAACAGCCACTACAAAGAGTATCAATCCCTGACTCGATCTCAACAGATTATATACATGAGACTGCGCCTAGGGTACAGGTACCTATGGGAGTACATTGGCAACCCTGAGCCTGGCCGCACTGTTTGTAAACTTTGTGGCCAACCCGACTCTCACACCCTCTCTCACTACATCCTCACTTGCCCTATGACCTCCTCCTACAGGTCCCCAGCCGTTACCAACACCTCTTCCCTCCCTGACCAGATATCCCTCCTCCTAGTCACAGGCCTGGCACTTGACATTATTAGGGACCTGCCACGCTTTGCTATAAACAGATGAAATGTACCGGGAATTCCCCCTCCCCCACACACTCATCATACTGTCACTTTATGTAACTTGCTGACAAAACCCATGACCCTTCAGGCTTCCACGCCCTTAATGCATGAGTCATAAAGGCAAGCATGAACTCCGTATGCTTCCCAGTTGGGCACTTTAAACGCTTCTGTGCTTCACCTTGCACAGGATGTAAGGGGGTGCCCAATAAATAAGTAAAAAAAGTCACACCCACCCCCAAATAAATAAATAAAAAATAAAAACACCCTCTCCTCATTCCTTCCCTCCTTCATTCCTTCCCTCCTTATCTTCCTCATCCCTTCCTCCCTTATCCCTTCCTCCTTATTCCTCTTCCTCATCCCTTCCCTCCCTCATCCTTCCCTCCTTTATTCCTCCCTCATCCCCTCAATCCTTCCATCTCCTTTCCATTCCCTACCTCTCCCTCATTCCCTTCCCTTTCCCCATTCCTTCCCTCCTCCTTATTCCTCTCCCTCATCCCTCTTTCTTTTCCCCCTCATCCCTCATTCCTTCCTTTTCTCCCATTCCTTCCCCCTCTCCTTATTCCTCTCACTCATCCCCATTCCTTCCTCTAACTCCAATCCTTCCCTCTAACTCCAATCCTTCCCTCTCCCTCATTCCCTTCCTCTCCCCCATTCCTTCCCTCTCCTTATTCCTCTCCTCATCCCTCATTCCTTCCCTCTCCCCCATTCCTTCCCTCTCCCCCATTCCTTCCCTCTCCCTTATTCCTCTCCCTCATCCCTCATTCCTTCCCTCTCCTTCATTCCTTCCCTCTCCCTCTTTCCTTCATACTCCCTTTATTTCCAGTACAGAGAGACGGGAGTGAAAGAAATTATCTGGGAAGGTGACCTTGTTATCGACACTCGCACTGTACGAATGGTAGGAGAAAATGGCACAGGGAAAAATGGCACCGGAAAAAATGGCACAGGAAAAATGGCACAGGAAAAAATGGCACAGGAAAAAATGGCACAGGAAAAAACGCATAATCACCAGACTAGGAAAATACGGCACATTAATTTATTGACATGTTTTCGCTAAAATTTTATAACGTTTGTTACTGAAAGTTACTTAGTTATATATGTAACCAATATAATTTACATACTGTATAATCTAGAGTATGTAGTTAATAACTTACAACCAAGGATGTATAATTATGAAGATTCATTGTTCACTGACCCGTAGAGGGTGAAGGTTGTTCATAGGTTATAGCTGTATTACACCTCCTGCAGATGTTATGTCTAGCCCAAGTGTCGAGGTATGATGCAACTCTCTCTCTCAGTAGTAGGTATTTCTTTACACTGAATAAATCGCTCATTTGTAGTAAATGGATACTTTGCTTCACACTTGCAATGCGTCACGTATGTTAGATAGATAGTTAAGTATTATATAGATAATTGCACCACCAGTTAAGAGTGATTCATGGGTCAAAGGGATCATCTACCTGTAGGTTGTTTATACACGTTTTGTAAACACTGCTGACTGTAGCTGCTTGACATTCCCAAGGGTTAACTACTTCTTCCTTCGAGGAACCTTCTAGAAGCTTGACTCATAGATCGCTCTGGTGGCGAGTGTAGGAATTACTCTTTACGGGCGTGTCTCAGCCGTGCCCTTGTTCGGCCTTTAACTGGACCCCCCTAAGTCAAGTTCGGCTTATCTAACACAGAGCGGCACCCGCCTCAACGACCTACACTGAGAACATTCCCAGAACAGATCACGGAGCCAGTCTTATTAACTGTACAGTATTTGGACTTGTAAATATCACACAGTGTATATACCTGTATAATTTATCCCCTTTATTGTGGACAAGGTGAACAACATGTGGAACCATAATTATCGACAGTCTCAACAATTCTACTGATATCAACGGGACTTCAAACAACTACAAGCAAGTTAATATTTAGTGAGACTTTTCTGACAAGTCTCACTCCTCACAGGCCTACAAGCCATAGGCCTACATATCAACGTCATATCTTAAAACATTTATATTACCTTTAATTAAAAATATTCTACCGTGTTAGTGAAAACTCTTACATAATTGAATTGCAAAATTAAAAATGTCACATTGTATATTATTGTTTAAGATTTCCAATGAATGAGATGGCAAAACTACAGGAAGATCTAAACAAAGAAACCAGATACCAGATGAACAACGATGTTAGTGAGAAATCCGACTACTGTGAGAAAGATTTAGGAGCAATGATAAGTAGGAATCTTAAACCAAAGTTAAAATATTTCCAAGCCTACGGCAACAGCAACTTGATAAAACCACTCGCTACCCTGAAATCTCCAATAAAAGGGGGCCTACAGCTCCCTCAAGACACACAATCTAGAGTCAGACAGAATCACACTCAGTTTTAAGCTCCGTGCCGGGTGGTGGAGGACCTTTCTTCCCAACGCTGAGTCCCCAGTTTGCAGAGCCTCCCACAGGAGACAGAGTCCAGCCTGAGTCCTAGGTCGGGAGGAGGACTTGTCTCCCCATCCGTATCACTTAGCCCCTCACATTGTCAGTGACACAGAGGATGATTTGATTTACCTTAGTAGGGAGTGTAACTACGTCACGTTTGCGTCAAAGGTTCATTCAGTTAACTCATAAATAACTTATATCTAGCATTGGTCCTTGGAAGATTCCCACTAAGATCATATTAATAATTGATATATCAACTGTACCACGGTACCACTATAACTCTCAACTATGTCTTCAGAATGGTGCCAATGGTATCCCTCACAATGGTGTCAGGGGGACCTATTACAAAGGTGCCAAAAGTAGTCATTACACTTCCACATCCTTCCTCAACCACTCCCCCTCCCTCCTCTACCTCCACCCCCTCCCCCACCCACTGCCCTCCCTCCTTTCAACCCCATCCCCTTCTCTTCCTTCCCCTCCCTTCTCCCCCTCACACCCCCACCCCCTTCCCCACCCATTCCACCTTTCACCTCCACCCCTTCCTCATCCCCTCCCACCCCCTCACGTGTAGAGGTGTTCCTCATCACAAAGCCCAAACTTCCGTAATTATTTCCAGCTGGCAGAATTGACTCATCCTATCATGTTAAGAATAAATGACTGGATGAAAGGTCAGGGTAGTTTGATAAGGTTGTGCTTGAGGGTAACTACTACTAATGCTACTATTTTTTTTTAATCATGGCCTCCAGCCTCCCCCAATAGCCAAACCTTCGCCGCCACTTTATTACCTTAAAATTAAATATCCTAATACACAAGTAGCTATCCTAGCTGTGTTGAGTTAGTTGAGCCGCAGATCTATGCGGCATTCAGTGACTGTTGCCTCATAGTCAATATCTACAACTATTGTCGGCTTTAGGGCCGATGCTCTCATTCCCCTGAGGCAGAGCAAGGCAGACCTAAGGAGAGAGAAGGACAGTCGACATCTCATCCAGGCTGTAACATAACTTCTGGGCTGCTGCTTCTATTCGGATAGCACCTCCGCGAGTCTGGCGTAGAAACATCTTGCACTTGGTCCCATCCCACCAGAGGTTGTGAACACCAGAGGAGTGAAGCTTCCCTTGATCAACGTTCTGAATTCTCTCCCGTATGCTCTTATCTTGTCATTCTCGTTCCTCCTGTGTGCAGCATCGAGAGCTAAGCTACGGTGACATGCGGCCATGGGATAAAAAATCCTGATCTCGAAGAAGGCTCGCTGCCCTCGAGCACTGACATCAACACGGGCTTCCTGCACACCATGGCGTTATCGACGTCATAGGAGGAGCCACACACGCATTGGGAGGGCAAACCTTCTACTGGCCTACTGTACCTTAGAGCAATGGCATCTGTAAATTCTCGTTTATTGAGATTGAAACCCACACACACACACACACCAAAATCTAAATTTGTCTAATTTAAAACCATTGTTACGAATTCACTCCTCATTGGATAGTTTGAATACCTTTGTTATATCACATTTATTTAGCCCTGACTTCCATTTATACACCTCTATCATATCACCCCTCACTCTACGTCTCTCGAGGGAGTGCAAATTAAGATGCTTTAACCTGTCTCTGTACTCAAGGTTCCTAATGCCCGGGAATTGGCTTGTCATCCCATATTATCCATAATTACTTAACTTATTTTATTTCCACATAACCTTTACACAATAATAATACTAGGAAAAGACAGACAAAAATGCACTCAACTCGACACACAAACTAATAATCACAATCTCGAGAAAAAAAATTAAAACTTAGAAAAAAAGAAAAAGTTTGAACCTTTCATTTTGGGGAGTTGCCAATTTTTTTTATTTACGACTTTTTCTTGACCGATCTGATTGTGCTCTTTATTTACTATTTATTATGACCTTTTAAGGACAACCGTAGTATCCCAGTCCTTGTTACTTTAATAATTAAGTCATTCTTCTTTCCTCGCCTTCTTCCTTCCCGATAGACAGACAGATACACAGACAGGCGAGAGAATGACATATATACAAAATATTTTTTATTGTTTAACATATTTTCAGAAATGCGGATGAGACCAGTTATGTGTTTAGTTATTTATGAAGTGGAATACGTCTGTGTGTGTGTGTTGTTAGTGAGTCAGTGTGTGTGTGTGTGTTGGTAGTGAGTCAGTGTGTGTGTGTGTGTTGGTAGTGAGTCAGTGTGTGTCAGTGTGTGTGTGTGTGTTGGTAGTGAGTCAGTGTGTGTGTGTGTGTGTGTGTGTGTGTGTGTGTGTGTTGGTAGTGAGTCAATGTGTGTGTGTGTGTGTTGGTAGTGAGCCAGTGTGTGTGTGTGTGTGTGTGTGTTGGTAGTGAGTCAGGGTGTGTGTGTTGTTGAGTGAGTCAATGTGTGTGTGTGTGTTGGTGAGTGAGCCAGTGTGTGTGTGTGTGTGTTGGTGGTGAGTCAGTGTGTGTGTGTGTGTGTTGTGGTGAGTCAGTGTGTGTGTGTGTGTGTGTTGGTAGTGAGTCAGTGTGTGTGTGTGTGTTGGTAGTGAGTCAGTGTGTGCGTGTGTGTTGTGGTAGTGAGTCGGTGTGTGTGTGTGTGTGTTGGTGGTAGTCAGTGTGCGTGTGTGTGTTGGTGAGTGAGTCAGTGTGTGCGTGTGTGTTGGTAGTGGTCGGTGTGTGTGTGTGTTGGTGAGTCAGTGTGTGTGTGTGTGTGTTGGTAGTGAGTCCAGTGTGTGTGTGTGTGTGTGTGTGTGTGTTGGTAGTGAGTGTGTGTGTGTGTGTGTTGGTAGTGAGCCAGTGTGTGTGTGTGTGTGTGTGTTGGTGGTGGTCGGTGTGTGTGTGTGTGTGTGTGTTGGTGAGTGAGTCAGGGTGTGTGTGTGTTGGTGGTGAGTCAATGTGTGTGTGTGTTGGTAGTGAGCCAGTGTGTGTGTGTGTGTGTGTTGGTGGTGAGTCAGTGTGTGTGTGTGTGTTGGTAGTGAGTCAGTGTGTGTGTGTGTGTGTGTGTTGTGTGAGTCGGTGTGTGTGTGTGTGTTGGTGAGTAGTCAGTGTGTGCGTGTGTTGGTAGTGAGTCGGTGTGTGTGTGTGTTGGTAGTGAGTCAGTGTGCGTGTGTGTGTTAGTAGTGAGTCAGTGTGTGCGTGTGTTGGTAGTGAGTCGGTGTGTGTGTGTGTTGGTAGTGAGTCAGTGTGTGTGTGTGTTGGTAGTGAGTCAGTGTGCGTGTGTGTGTGTGTTGGTAGTGAGTCAGTGTGTGTGTGTGTTGGTAGTGAGTCAGTGTGTGTGTGTGTGTGGTAGTGAGTCCAGTGTGTGTGTGTGTGTGTTGGTAGTGAGTCAGTGTGTGTGTGTGTGTGTGTGTGTGTGTTGGTGGTGAGTCAATGTGTGTGTGTGTTGGTGTGAACCCAGTGTGTGTGTGTGTGTGTTGGTAGTGAGTCGGTGTGTGTGTGTGTGTTGGTAGTGAGTCAGTGTGTGTGTGTGTTAGTGGTAGTCAATGTGTGTGTGTGTTGGTAGTGAGCCAGTGTGTGTGTGTGTGTGTGTTGGTAGTGAGTCGGTGTGTGTGTGTGTGTTGGTAGTGAGTCAGTGTGTGTGTGTGTGTGTGTGTGTGTGTGTGTGTGTGTGTGTGTGTGTGTTGGTAGTAATAATAATAATAATAATAATTAACGGTTTATTGAAAAAGTTCTGCCGCCCGAAGGCTGAAAATATACATTGGACATAAATGACTTATTACATACATTAGAGTGATTTAACAAAAAGCCTTCATTAGAGAAGAAGTAAAAGACATACAGTGAACATTCAGATTAATGTAGGTGTGGAACAGCAAACACGTAGTGTAATGTAACTCTCTCCCAGATGGTGTTAGGAGGGACCTGATGATGTGGTGTAGTAATTCCCTCACAGATGGTGTTATGAGGGCCTCACGTGTAGTAATTCCCTCACAGATGGTGTTATGAGGGAGCCTCACGTGGTGTAGTAGTTCCCTCATAGATGTGTTACACGGACCTCACGTGTGGTGTAGTGGATTCCCATAGATGGTGTTATGAGGGCATCACGTGGTGTGCAAATTCCCTCACAGATGATGGTGTTATGAGGGACCTGACGTGGTGTAATAATTCCCTCACAGATGGTGTTATGAGGGGCTGACTGGTGTAGTAATTCCCTCACAGATGGTGTTATGAGGACCTGACGTGGTGTAATAATTCCTCACAGATGGTGTTATGAGGGCATCACGTGGTCCGTAATTCCCTCACAGGTGATATTATGAGGACCTCACGTGGTGTAATAATTCCCTCACAGATGTGGTGTTGAGGGCATCACGTGGTGTAGTAATTCCCTCACAGATGGTGTTATATGAGTGAGGTGTGGCCCCAGGCCTTCCTATCATAGACGGATTAACACATCATGATTTGTTGGAGTCTCACACGGGCCGTTATCACTGGAGTACCTGGGACCTCACTGTGTGAAGGTTAGCAGATACGCGACTTTACTGTTGAGTTGTTCTCACTGGCTGAAAGCACTGTTCTGCCAATGTTCACCTCTGTTTAACACTGGTTCCATTCCTTTCCCAAATGAAATTGCAACTTCTGGCGAGAACTTGTTGTTGATACTCCGTGGGGAAAGTGGTTCAGGGGAGGGGGTTGGTATGGGCCAGCAACAGTTGACCTGGCTGCTCCGGAGAGGAGCTGCCAGAGTACGTCTTGACTTCCTTCAGTGGTCAAAAGGTGTCAGTGTATTGATATTGTGTGTGTGTTGGTAGTGAGTCAGTGTGTTATGTGTGTGTAAAATATGTAATAATAATAATAATAAACGGTTTATTAATAGAGTTGCAGCCGGTGGCCAGCCATTAGACTTACATTTTTGATTTAAATAATGATATAATATACATTGAATACATTACAGTGCTGTACAGGACTGCCGTCAGGAGTTGTTTATTATTTTAACAATAGATAGGATGGTGCTGTTCTTACTTATATCTATCGGTGCGGGCTCTTATGGGCTGTATTTTGTAGTGGCAGACTGCACGAAGTTGGGTGGGTGGCTGCAGGTGGCAGGAGGTGGCGATGACGAGGTGGTGCAGTAGTCCACTACTTAAACCTTTCAATTCTTGGTGTGTGTGTGTGTGTGTGTGTGTGTGTGTGTGTGTGTGTGTGTGTGTGTGTGTGTGTGTGTGTGTGCGTCTGTTGGTGAGTGAGTCAGTGTATGTGTGTGTTGGTAGTGAGTCAGTATGTGTGGCTGTGTGTTGATGAGTGAGTCAGTGTGTGTGTGTGTGTGTGTGTTGTTAGTGAGTCCAGTGTGTGTGTGTGTGTGTGTGTGTGTGTGTATGGCTTTACTGCTGGCAGGTGAGAAATGATTACTGTCTTCACCTGTTAATCAGCGTGGCGGTAAGAACAATCACCCTCACAGGTCAACGATAGCGTTAGATGTTTTCATTAACGTATCTGATACAGACTCGTGTAGTGACGTGAAATATAACCAAAACAACTGGCACCTAGTAAAGACTCAAAGCTGCCTTTCTCCTGTTAATAACCACACCCTAAATCACTGCTTCTCACCTTAGTTATTGACTATCGTATATTGATTAATTAGCCTCTCTCATAGCTGTTGTCACCATCTCAAATTCATTCCTTTGTGTTATGGTTGGTGAAATCACTCAACAGATGGCGTTGGCAGATCAACATAAATGAGTATCTGGAAACTGCTCGAACACAACATCGCACACTAGTTTCACACAGCTTTCCCGCTATTGAGGGATCTATCAGCGTTTATAGTTTAGTCACTTAGTAACATCATAGAGGCTAGTGTGTGTGTGCACCTTATCCCGTTATCACATGTATCGGATATGATTTGGCTTAGTAAAGATTATAATGAAGTGTTCTTGTTGACTTAGGTTAGGTAAAGGCTAGGTGTTAGGTTGTATCTAGTGGCCAAACCCAAGACGCAAAAAATTCATCTCTGGATGTACGAAAACATCCATAACGCATTGTGGTCGTTTTCGGTTTTTGGAACCCAACATTTATAATAAATAGTAATGGTCCAAGGACTGAGCCTTTGGGTAACTGCACTAGTGATGTTACCCCAATCGGATTTAGTGTCGTTAATGCTTAATCGTTGTTTTCTGTCCTGTAACCACACCTAATCCAGTTTAGAATGTCTCCTCCAATTGCTGAGCCTACACTTTTCGTATTAGTCTTTCGTGGGGGACTCTGTCGAAGAGCTTTGCTGAAGTCGGGGTATACCACATGTAATCGTGCCCTCGTCCACTGATTTGAAAACTGCTGATAAGAATGTTTATAGATTGGTCAGACAGCGAACTTCCCACTTGTGAAGCCATGTTGAGAATCATTGATCAACATGATTCTCCAGGTGATTTCAAACAGTTTTAAATTGTACCTCCAGCAATTTACTTGTAATTGATGTTAAACTAATATGGCCAGTGATTGAGGATAGTTAGATGATATAGGCGATGAGTGATTTAACCAAGCCTAACCTAGCAACGGTTAACCTAATCTAACATAGCGTAACTTCCCTACTTAACTGCCAAACCTAATATAAGAGCGAAATATTCACCCAGAAGATACAGTAAAAGGAATTTTAGTTGTAGAAATACAAGTGAGCAAAGGGTAGTGTGACTCGAGGTCGTAAATATAATATCACATATATTAACTCAGACTCAATTACAAGTGTGTTACTCTCAAAGCACCATTGTTTGTTACAAGCTTTATTTTATTAGTTCAACGAGGGGGGTTATGGGGACTCGTACACGATATATTGTACAGTCACTCATAAAAGTTCGATGAGAACACGTGTGTGTGCGTGTGTGTGTGCGTGCCAGTCAGTCCCCCACCTCTTTCTGGGCGGCGAGTCTGTGTATAGTGATATCACGCGAACACACACTGTAGGGGCGAAGCGATCCTCCCGGCTGGTTATGGTTACCGCTACTGCTTTCAACTTTCGTTTGCTGGTGCAGGCAACGCGAATGGTTGGACAGAGGTGGGGCGGCGGCGACTATCTGCGTCACCGGCAATTCAACCCAGCCGCCATACCGTCAGTATCTAGCTGCCCTGCTGTCCGTCAAATTCTGGCTGTGATCTCATCACATAGGTCCTGGACTCGTGGGCTGTGTTCCCAGACCTTCACCTATCAACTGCCAACTCTCTGGTCATCTACCACTACCGCATACCACGACCGTCAGTTCATCACATTCCGTCTGTGTCCCCGTGTTCTCCTGCCATTACAAGATGTCACTCTGGTGTGGAGTTGAATGGACCGCTTCCCCTAGTGTGCATCACCGTGTTCAGAACCTTCTCCCAGGGGCCACTGCCGTGAGAAATATTTGTTCTGGTTTGATTCTATAATTGTTTGATTCCATTAATTGCTGACTCCTTTATTGTTCGATTCTATCTCAATTGTTGACTCCATTTAATTATTTGAATCCATTAATTGTAGCTCCCATTATTTGTTTTGATTCCTTTAATTGTTTGCTTCCATTAATTGTTTGACCCCATTATCCTGTTGACTGTTGTAATTGTTTGACTCCCATAATTATTTGATGTTTGTTGGTGGTGTCAGGTTTTGTGTTATATTTTTATAGTAAAGAGATGCAATCTCAAACGGGTTCTTGTTATTCCTCGGAAAACCATGGTCATGACTATCCTTTATTAAGATCTGATTAGCCTGGTAAGGGATTTCTATCCCTAAGTCCCCGAGCATTTACACTACACACATCGTGGTTGGGCGTCAGGATGTGAATTATTACTGGTCGTGATATGGCTATCTGTGGGCGTCCTCTTCATAATTACTGATAAGCCAGCGCCATGTTCGTCTCCTGGCCTTGGCTTGCTTTGCTCTGCCAGAACCTAATCTCCCCAGTCCTCCTCACTTCTGACCCTCACCTCACCCCTCACTACACCGTCGTCCTTCCGACTCACTTCACCGCCCTCCTTAATGAGGGGTGGTGTGCGTATGTAACTATATTATGTATGCTGTATGTATATTATGTATGTATATATTGTATGTGCTCATTTATATACGTATTTATTCAGCCTAGCTAGTAGC